>NC_047106.1:117773823-118073823 GCF_902500255.1 Thalassophryne amazonica | reverse complement strand
AACCCAACCGCAGCCGGTGAGAAAATATCCGCCTTTTTCCCTCCCACGTTGAAACCGGAAGTGAGCTTACAAGCGTGCTCTTTGGTTGGTTGTGGTTGGGTGTATATGCTCGCGTATTTACTTTACTAACCCAACGGTTGGGCGTATAGCCACACCGAACAATTTAACAGGCTACATAACTGTGTGGGGCAAACTAAAAAAACTAAAAACACTTCTCTGCCCACTTCTCGGTCACACAGCACTAACAAGGGCACCGAAGCCAAAACCAAATGAGAAATCTGGACTTAGGTTGACATTGTTTAACTGTCACCCAGCTTCGTTCCTGTAGCTGGCACTTCATCAGAATTTTCAAACTGTTGAAAAATGTGAACGAATCCCAACGACAACTTCAATTCGTCCGTATTCTGTTTAGCTTTTTGTCTTGACGGTTCCTCATCGTTTGCATAGTTCCCATACCGTCAGTGTTCCGTTTGACTGTCGTCCAACCTTTCACGAATGTTGACGATATCTGAACGGATCAATAACTAAAGATCCGACGAGCTGAATGTGACTCGTCTATGTGTGGGATGAAAAGCAACATTTTCATACAGAAACAATAGCGGTAAGAACGTTTTATCAACTACTTTAACTATTTATGCACGTTCCAGCCGTTTGTAGCTGGAACGGCTGTGAGCACATGCAGGTTCATCATGAATGTTTCATTTTTATTTTGTTTAAAGCGTCAAGGTCGGTGTTCGCTTCATTTTTCTTTTGTTAGTTTCGGTTTCGTTTCATTCCTTTATGCGCTCTTGATTCACAGGTTTTTCGGTGATGGGAGACGTGCAGGATCATTTGTGCACCTTTTCTCGACAATTTGTGACTTTTTTTTTCCTTCGTTCAGCTATCGTTGTGTACCATGTGACCGGGCCCTTAGTTTAAGACATTTAAACTTCAGTTTACAAACTAGCGAAGCAGGAGATACTAATGGTCCAGTCCATGTCAGAGAACCATTGTGAGCCACCTGGAAAATGGCACGTTAATTAAGAACGAATAAAAACTGTCCGGTGTGAAATGGCGGACAATTCTTGACAAGGGTCCTGGTTACTGACTTTAATCAGCAGAAAAGTGAGTCACGATTGATATCTTTTTTTTTTTCAATATTTTATTTTAGTATTTTCAAAATTTAAACAACACAAACAAACAAGACTCAGATGTATAAATTACCGAGTTTTTACAAGATAAAACAGAGCAAAAGAGCAGCAGAAAAAAGTCACTAGTGCAGGAGCGAACAGTCAATCCAATTTTACGCCCTCCAAATGAGTTAGGAATGGACCCCAGGTTCTGATGATTGATATCTTTAAATGGCTTTGACGAAGGTTGATGAATAACTTGTGGACCGGCTGTTTCTGATTAGAGATTCGACACGTCTAAATGAAAGCTTGATATCTGAGTTGTACTGGTCAAACCTGTGCTACGCTACGTTTGTTTTACGAGTAAGAGCATCTTACCAATTAAATGTGAGTAGAGTTATTAAAAACAGGCAACAGTGTTACTTTGTGCTCAGTAGAAAAATATTGTCAACTGCTTTAGGCCCTAATTTTGTATTTAATTGGCTGTACAGCCAGCGACACAGCTCCAGTATCACTCGAGCTGCTGCAAAAGACACAAAGAAGTTCACTGTGTTTTCACTAAAAATTGGAAACCACGTTGCTATGCAGGTCACATGACCAATGTCCCGGTTGTCCGACTTAATGATACGCAGCTTTTGTAAAATGATGTCATAGCCCCACCTCTCTCTCAGCTTCGTCTTTCTCTGTTGGATGTCTTTGAAACTGAACCTGAAACACTTTTTGAAAACAACAAAAGAAAAATATGCATAGGTAAAGTTAAGTTTCCGTGTGTAACCTGTGCAATCAGTCATTATTTCATTTTCTTTACATGTATAGTACGGGTGTAACAATACATGTGTTTGTATTGAACCGTTTCAGTACAGGACGTTCGGTTCGGTACACGGCTGTGCACTGCTGAGTTTACGTTGTGTGGGGTTACCATAATTTCTGGAGTATAGAGCACACCTGAATATTAGCCGCACCCACCAATTTTAAAAAGAAAAAGAAATTGTACATAAATAAGCCGCACTCGTCTATAAGCCGCGGGTCTCCACGTTGTAACATGAGATATTTACAGAGAAAGATAGACTGAAAGCTTTTTTAACTTTTAATTAAATTTCCCCTGAAGTGTTACACGCAAAAATTGACGCGCACATCATCCAGTGCGCGCGCACAGTGTCCCTGGTCCACACGGAGAACTGAGTAATTTTATAACTTTTTCTTGAGATTTCATTGCGTGTGCAGCCAGGATCGCATGGAGGCTGCGGTAAATGAGACATTATTGAGGCGCTGTGACTTTTTCAACTTGTTGCGCCAAGACAGAGAACCGGTGGGGAAGAAGGGGGGAGAAGGCTCCGCTCTGCTAACTGAGCTGATGGCGCAAAGTGCTGGAGAGCAACTTTTCTTCACTAAATGCACAGGTAAGACCTTATATTTACACTGTGTGTGTGTGTGTGTGTGTGTGTGTGTGTGTGTGTGTGTGTGTGTGTGTGTGTGTGTGTGTGTGTGTGTGTGTGTGTGTGTGTGTGTGTGAATTCACACCGCATGAGGAGCGCAGCTTTCAGGAAATCAACTGACAGCATCAACTGACATATTTGTTTATTTGACATTTTATTGAACTTATTACCAGGCAGCACTTTGCAATTATTTTATGTTCCTGTTTGTATAATGTTACAATAAATTGTTGCTTTAAACAACAAGCAAATTTAGGTTTCGCATTTTGTTCCCATACTCACACCTGTCGCTATGGGCTGGCCCTAGGGGGCAGTGCCCGCCCACTGATATGCTTGGGGCCCACCCCGGCCCGCCCACCCAAGCCAGATCACAGTCACAGATCTCAAATAAATAAATAGATAAACAAAATCCTAATTTCATTTTATTGTACTTGCTTTGGGTTAAAACAGCCAGTGTTGCATAATCACTAAGACATTAAATATATTAAAACCGTGTGAGTTTGTTGGAAAGTTTGTCTACGTATGTAATCACGTCAGTGTTGCCCAGCAACAATCAGTTACCGCGTTTATGGGGGAAAATGAAGTGTGAGTTTTTGCCAGCAGACAGCAGCTAGTTTTTGTGCTTTTCTATGGATATACGTAACTGGTTTAAAACCCCAACATCGGTATCTTCGGATAAACCAACACATGATGTCACTGGCAAAGAAAACCCTGGACCCATTTCTACCTCCGTGGATCCTGACCGTGTCAGCCAGACCTGCAGCGACCACGAAGAGGAGGCTAGCGCGAGCAGGTCAACTACTGTGGCTGCCCCCACTGATGGATCTGTGAATGACCTCGGCACGGATAAACCCAATCAGGTTTTGTTGAAAAAATACCCCGTGAGATCTTTTGGTTTGAAAAGACGTTCATTTTCCTCTAGCTGGCACGTGAACAGGGACTGGCTTGAGTATTCTGTTGAAAAGGACGCAGCCTTCTGTTACGCTTGCAGAAGATTCAAATCTGTATCGTCAGACACAACCTTCTCCCTGAAATGATTTAGCGACTGGAAACATGCTATCGAAACTGGCAAAGGCTTAAACAAGCATGCAGCTAATCCAAGGAACATTTAGCATGTGAAGCGATGTGGCGAGATTCAGAAAAGTGCAAAGAGACCGGCAAAGAGATTTCCACTCTTTTACATTCAGAACAGCTGCTCGCAACAGATTCTACATGTCAGCCATAATACACTCAACAAAAATATAAACGCAACACTGTTGGTTTTGCTCCCATTTTGTATGAGATGAACTCAAAGATCTAAAACTTTTTCCACATATACAATATCACCATTTCTCTCAAATATTGTTCACAAACCAGTCTAAATCTGTGATAGTGAGCACTTCTCCTTTGCTGAGATAATCCATCCCACCTCACAGGTGTGCCATATCAAGATGCTGATTAGACACCATGATTAGTGCGCAAGTGTGCCTTAGACTGCCCACAATAAAAGGCCACTCTGAAAGATGCAGTTTTATCACACAGCACAATGCCACAGATGTCGCAAGATTTGAGGGAGCGTGCAATTGGCATGCTGACAGCAGGAATGTCAACCAGAGCTGTTGCTCATGTACTGAATGTTCATTTTTCTACCATAAGCCATCTCCAAAGGCGTTTCAGAGAATTTGGCACTACATCCAACCAGCCTCACAACCGCAGACCACGTGTAACCACACCAGCCCAGGACCTCCACATCCAGCATGTTCCCCTCCAAGATCATCTGAGACCAGCCACTCGGACAGCTGCTGGAACAATCGGTTTGCATAACCAAAGAATTTCTGCACAAACTGTCAGAAACCGTCTCAGGGAAGCTCATCTGCATGCTCATCGTCCTCATCGGGGTCTCAACCTGACTTCAGTTCGTCGTCGTAACCGATTTGAGTGGGCAAATGCTCACATTCACTGCCGTTTGGCACGTTGGCGAGGTGTTCTCTTCACGGATGATGCGAAGGAGATGTGTTGCACTGCATGAGGCAAATGGTGGTCACACCAGACACTGACTGGTATCCCCCCCAATAAAACAAAACTGCACCTTTCAGAGTGGCCTTTTATTGTGGGCAATCTAAGGCACACCTGTGCACTAATCATGGTGTCTAATCAGCATCTTGATATGGCACACCTGTGAGGTGGGATGGATTATCTCAGCAAAGGAGAAGTGCTCACTATCACAGATTTAGACTGGTTTGTGAACAATATTTGAGGGAAATGGTGATATTGTGTATGTGGAAAAAGTTTTAGATCTTTGAGTTCATCTCATACAAAATGGGAGCAAAACCAAAAGTGTTGCGTTTATATTTTTGTTGAGTGTAGATATGCTGGAGTTTATAGTGGTGAATCAACTGCCGTTACGTGGTGATACTGCTGGTTTTGCCAGTGTGCTAGATGCTAACAGTGCTAGTTCCATGGGGCTGTTCTTGTCCCTTTTCGAATACTCCATGCGCAAAGAACCAGAATTGACACCGATTGCAAAAACAATCCCTCAGAATGCCTGCTATACTAGCCTACAAATACAGAACGAGATAATTGAACTGATGTGCAAACTTGTGACAGAGGAGATAGTGAGACAAATTGGGGATAGCTGGTATACAATTAAAGTGGACGGAACACGGGATCCTTTGGGGCAAGAAAATATATCCACTGTTCTACGTTTGGACGAGAACTACAGTGTGTGCGAGCGCCTCTTGACCATGGCCACATCGACGAAAGGAGATGCAGAAGCCCTGACAAATGTTATCATTGATGAGCTGAATAGCGCCAGACTCAGCACTGACAAAATCCTGAGCCAGGTTTATGATGGCGTGTCGCTCATGTCGGGCAGGCATGGGGGCGTACAGAAATTACTTCAAAACAAACTCGAACGTCACGTTCCCTACATACACTGCTTTAATCACCAATTGCATTTGGTGGTTATTCATGCCATGTCAAGCGAAGCGGCAGTCGAAGATTTTTTTAAACTCTGCAACATGCTGTACAACTTCATTAAGAAGCCCACCATCGCTGTGCTGTACAAGAGAGAGACCCTGAAAAAGCTTTTAGACCAGAGATGGACCGGCCACGTGGCCACAGTCAAGGTTTTGGTGAACAGTTTTGACGACATTTTGTCATTACTGGCCGAAGTGGAAAACAGAAGCGGCCTTGGAGGAGCAGATGTGCATGCTGAGGCGACGGGCCTGCTTCGTGCCATCACGCAGCACAGTTTTCTTTTCATTGCACACCTGGTTATGAAGCTGTTGTTACTTTTCGAGCCACCTAACAGACTACTACAAGCCGAAGATACCGACTTATTCACTACTGTTACACTTGTAAACAGTGCTTCAGACTGCGTGAAGGCACTGCGCACAGAAAGTGAATTTTCTGCACTGTGGAATCTCTGCGCTCCTTCAGCCACGGCCACCCACGCTGTTCCGGGCCCAAGCAAGAGAAGACGCACAATTAACAAGAGCTTTCGTGACTATGCAGTCGAAGAAACAGTTGGGCAGCCACAACGTGACATAGACAAAAAGACAGAGTTCAAGAGATTATTTTACAGTGTTATTGATGCTGTGCAAGGAGAGATGGATGTGCGTTTTGGGGAGCGCAGTAGCACGCTCATTGGCGCACTGGCTTCTTTGAACCCAGAGGCCGAAGATACTTTCTTGGACCCATCAAAGGTAACTCCTCTACTGGCATTAGCTGTAACTGATGTGGTCGAATCGGAATATACTGCAGCTCGTGAGTTCCTAATGAAGAAAATGACAGATACCCCAGTTCCCTCCGAAGATGGAAAATGAACAATAGCAAACATTCTCAGCACATTCAACGGTGCACTCCAGGCTATGTCGACTGTTGTCACAGCCTACACCCTTGCCCTAACTTGAGGAGCTTCCACGGCAATGTGTGAAAACTCGTTATCCACTCTCAAAAACATGTTCTCAGAGCATCGGCGCAGTATGCTACATAGACGTAAGGCCCAGCTGATTCAGCTTGCTTTTGAAAAGGACCTTACTCACAAGTTCATGTCCGAGTGGAAGGATGTGCTGATGAGGAGGTTCAGCTCGGAGAAACGCCGCCTGCAGCTGTACTGACACAGGGTGGAAGGAAAGAGAGGACAGTGCTGGCACTCTACTCAAAGTAGGTCCAAATTTTTATTGTGTGTGTGTGTCTGTGTGTGTGTGTGATGGCAATTGGTACTATTGCTACCCCTCTGTTGGTTGCTTTGAAATGCACCCGCAAAAGAAGTGTCAAGACTCTCCAACAATTGCAATTTTCCCCCCTAATGGTTTTCAAATGTTTATGTCTTGGATTAGAAAAATCTAAAATGACAAGCCACTCTGAGTGACTACCTTCCCATCGTGAAGGAAACTGGCAATAGCATAATGGAATCTGCAACCTCACCACTAGATGACACTAAAACCTACACACTGTAGCTTTAAGAAATCTATAGCCGATTCACCGCCTCCTCACAGTCAATAAATACGCTTGTGTCCAGACCCTCTTTGCAGAGAGTGGTGTTAGAAAGGGGCACTGGACAATCAAGAACAATGAAGTTACCTCAGAAGTTGTGACTGAGAATGATGTCACACTCGAGGCAAATGTGTTCCACTTTACACACAACACAGCAGCTCGGGAAATAAGCTGGGTGCCTCCAAGATTTTGCAGTATAAATCACTACAAAAACATGGTCCACCAAAGAGACCGTCTGGAAGAGGACACATGGTTCAAATTTACCTTGGTTTGAATTTATCGCTCAGGTTGTAGCACAGTGTTGCTCGTTATTGTTGTGACCAAAATCTACTTCAGCCAATATTAGTGGCACCCAGCTCATAAACAACACATTACATGGTATTTCATGTATAAACATACTGTAGCAACATGTCCACAGACAAAAAAGAAGCCAAAATTGCCTAAAAAATAAAATAAAAACAATCAAAAACTACAGCTTTCACTGCGGTTGCTGCTTGGAGCAGACATCTTGGATTGTGAACTCAGGGTATGTAGCGTTTGAACAAGTTGATGAGTTGGATTTCCAGCTTCAGGGACCTTTCCAGGGCGGGGTGCACAACTGGGAAATTACGACCACTCATAAGACGTAAATTCAGGCCATCGCCCCTCTTCAGCACAGTCTAATCAAACTGGGATAGACAATTTGGCTCGAGCCCGAATTATGCTGCATTCAAAATGCTTGGAAGGTCAGAGATCCCCACGTCTAGCTTGGGGAAAAATGCCTTGAATGCTCAGTTAGGCTGGAATTTTCACTCACAAAGTAATTAGGAAATTGAGCAACCAGAGGTATCAGAGTTGATGACACAGCCAAGGCAGCCGCGTTTGCCGCTGGTTAGACATCAATGTTACGAATGCTGCATTGACACATGACAACAACAAGTCATGAATGCCATGAAGTACACATTCTTGGCCGCTGATCAAGAATGTGATGATTCGGGGCAGCGGCGTCAGGAGTCCTCAGGAACTGTTGCAACCTGTTACCACGTGTTACAATTAATGGCACATATCACTGGTATATTATCACAAACAATTGTGCATGATCAATAATGTCTTGCGCTGTTGCGCATAACAGTGCACCATTCTAGAGCCTGACTGATATATCGACCGGCCAATATTATCGGCCGATATAAGCCCTTTTCAAAGTATTCACTATTGGCTGAAATTTTGCCGACAGAATGCCGATAATTTCTCATAAACAGAACAGTTACTGAAATAATGTTTGTGTCGGCAATGTAAAATATCCTTGCACCATTTGTCCAGTAGATGGAGCTCTGACTCCCTTCAACTGAGCTGCTTACACCCCTGCTTAAATGTATTCATCACTGGCCCCCATAGTTCGCCGTCACACTGCACTGATCGGCTGACAAAAGCATACAAGTAAGTTTATAAGGATGTTGTTTGTAATAACTTTGCGATTACATTTGCCCCACATTTATAGGAGTGTTGTGAAAATAATGTTTCCTTAGTGGTTGTGTTTCTTTCCTCTCATAATTACTTGTCTGCAACTGAAAAAGTTTGTCTACCTGTAATATAACCTATATCTAAGTTGCAGCAACAAGAGGTACAAGATCAGATGTATTTCACAACTCTTTTTAAGGATATGTATTTGCTAATTTCACAAAGGTTTAATTCTTGATTGCATTTTTTGAACTTCCAAATTCTTCTCTGTTATAAGGTTAATCAATATGAGGACAAAGCTTCTGCTTTTAGCTCATACCTTTTTTGTTAAGGGTCCAAAAAAGAACATTTTATTCATAAAAAAAAAATAATAATATCGGCTGATTTATCGGCTATCGGCAAATCGGCCGATTTATCGATTATCTGCATTTTTTTTCATCCAAATATCGTTATCGCCATCGGCCTCAAAAAATCCATATCAGTCGGGCTCTACGTCATTCTGTCACGGTGTGAATCAGGCAAATTGTCTCCACCCACCCATAATCATACTACCGTCAGCTGCTGAACAGTTTTAAACACTCCAGATTGCTCCTCAACATCTGACTCCGTGCCATGGAGTTGTGCAGAAAGGAGGAGGAGGAGACTGAGAGAGCCAGATGTCTGGCTGCATTATGCTCTCCTCTGGCTCAGACTCGTTCTCGTGAACATCAAGCACAACGGCAGGTGGAACACCTGCAGGAGAGCGCTGAGGAGCACTGGAACAAGATTTAGCCGATTTGGCATCACCGTCCTTCATCGGCAAACTGCAGCAATGAAACTGAACGCGGTGCAGCGGCGTTTAATTATGCACACGTGGGAGACGTGATTCATAGTGGCGCATAGTGAAATGTGACACTGCGTTACAATTCGTGTCAAAACTTGACAGTTTTCATTACAATTCTTAATGACGCATGACGGTTGGGGAGAACCATCACAGGAACCACCACGGACGCTGTCACGTTCTATTAAGGATCACCTATAATCAAGGCCACACGCTCAGTTGCAAATGCCACGACATGAGGCGAAATGAGGGTGGTGCATGACATTCGTGGAAGATGTTTTTTGACAGCCAAAAACATGCTCCACAAATATCATGCACTGTTAAAAAAACCTATTCAGATGCATTAAGAATGTCAGGAATGTGCCAAAAAATAAAATTTTAACAAGACATTCCTGTCAGATGTAATATATTCACTTTATCTACAATCAGTTAAGTTAGCAGCACCACACATCAGCAAAAAAGTCTAAGGTTTTCATTTAACCCAAAAGATAATTTTAGCCTCGCTCTACTGTGATGATACTGAGTTGATTCATATTTGTCTGCGAGGTAATGTCATGAATGCATTTTTTCTGGGTGTAGGAATTTTTATGGCAGGTCTTTCCGAGAGTCCAAGGGTTGTGAACGTAGCATCTATCTGCATTGTTTTCTAGCTGGATAGCGTCCAGATGTGTTTTTCAAATCCGGTGTCCCCGACTGAACAGTCCCCCCTAAAAATCGGTCATCCCTGTATTTACTGCGCATGCTTCATTTCTGAGCGTCAGCAGCGATTCACCGATTATCGCCTTATTTCTGCTTAAAACTGCCCTCTAGTCATCATCTATCTCAGCGACAGATATCTGAAGCTTTTATACAACAATCATTTCCACATAAATTCAACATTATTTCATCATAAAAGACGGGGGAAGCGATCAGAGCGCACAGCAGTGTGTCTACTAAGTCTGACTCTCTGAGTCTGACTCTCTACACCCAAAGCGATCAAAGAGAATAATGGGATTATTAACTATTGGATGACAAAGTAAAACCTCTTAAATCATTCTAAAGTCAGTTTTAAGCAGAAACGAGGCGATAATCGGTGAATCGCTGCTGACGCTCCGAAATGACGTATGCGCAGTGAAGGCAAGAGGACTGTTTCTTAAGGGGAGCCGTTTGATCTGCGGCACCAGCTCATCCGATATACTCAGCCCCCTTTTTTTTTAGACTATTTGAGAATACTGGTGTTCGGGATGATGTCAGATGACAGAAGCACTGTTGAGTAAATGGATCTTATTGTCCAAGTAAGTGGAAGGAATCTGTGGAGGACAAACTAATACATTCAATACATTCACAAATCTGCTCACTGCAGACGCTCCATCTCATGATGCTGTTGTGAGGCTAAAGCTGCACACACGCACGCACACACACACACAGACACACACACACTTCTTTAGAGGTTAGTGCTCAGACTGAGAACAGTCGACCCCCCCGGCCTGCACTGTGCCTCATGTAGGGTTTTCCTTGTTTATGTACTGAGCAAGTTTCCCCGGCTGCAGCTGCTCTTCCATAGTGACCACGGTGGTCCCTGTGTAAACATCAGCCAGCTTTAAGTGGAAGACAATGAGGAAAGGACTTGGGGGGGGGGGGGTTCATCTGAAAACAACGATGGATTTCCAGATGAAACACAGATGACATCATGGCAAAGTCAGCTCACAAGAGCACGGAGAGGGCCTGGTAACGCAACACCGTACACAAACAGTGGGCCAGCTGTATGTAGAGTCATGGATGGATCCAACTCTTGAAGTCCTATGATCTGATTTGCAGAGACACTCCCTGCCAGATAGGAGAAGCATGCAGCTTCAGCACACGAGGTCTCATCAAGCCAGTTTAGGTGCCCTGTTGTAAGCTGAGATGACAAATGGTCAAATTAGTGCTCGATTAGCCATGACCTCATCCCCAGAGATGAGTTTAGTGAAAATTAGAGCCAGTTTTCTGGTATTACACAGGATTAGTCAAAGGAGCCCCCAGAGCAGAGCCGAAAATCCGCTGCGTTTCATGTGTGGGTGTTGTCCAACGGATGGAGGCTGCAGGAGGAGGAGGGGAGGTGTGATGCCTCCTACAGGATGAGGCGGTGACCAGAGGACAGACAGAAGAGGGATGCACCTGCTGAAAGTGGACCCCAAATTTATCTGACTTCAAAGTGCACTTTGACAAACTATGACGAGCCGGAAGCTCCAGAAACACAAAGTATGCGAAAGAGTAAATCCACTCACGTATCTCCTGAGCTTCTTCTCCGGCGGGGACTTCCTCAGCCAGCCCTGGAAGATGATTTCTCCACCGCTCATGTTTGTTGGCGTGCGTGCGTGTGCGTATGTATGCCGTGAGTCGTTGCGCTCCAACTGTCACAGGAACATGACGGAACGCGAAGCCTCAAAGCGCAGTCGGCGGCTGACGCGCACTGCTGCGGCGTGCTCGCCCCATGTGAAAGAAAGACAGAGAGAGAGAGAGAGAGAGAGGAGGATAAAAACAAACACAACAACAAAGTGTCCGCTGATGTTTTTATCGCTCCGCTCCCAAGACGCGCCGTGCGCAAGAACCAGTGCGCAAAACAAGTCCCCAAAAGAAAACGGCGCAACTGCAGTCACGGGGAATTACGCACGCACGGAAAAGCAAAGAAGAACCGCGGGCCAACTCAACTGATGTGGAGTGAGGAAGTACCACAGTTTGTTTTCCAAAGTCACACCACGCCCACTGAGAATCAGGGGGATGGGCCAGGATCAAAGCGGAGCGCGAGCGACGGGTCCGAGCGACGCACGGATCCCTCTGGAACAAAAACAGACTCTACATAATAAAGTGAGAAGAAACTTTTTTTTAATGTCATGTGATTAATAAATCTGATGTTGTAAAGTGGCATAATAATATTATTATTATTAATAATAATAATAATGAACAACCAAACAAACCAAAAACTCGGCTGCGTAAAACACCGTGGTTCATCCAGTCAGCAGTGACATCATAAAGGCAGATAATGGTTGTGGTGAGAAAACTGTTTGGAATATTACTAGTTAAGTTGAATTGCATTTGTATTTTTTACAGCCAGATGAGAGGAAAACGCACCACCTTGTGGAAAGTCTGTGCATTTTTCTGAAATAGATTTAATTCAGTTACACAGAAGCATCAAATAGATCTCTCCTTTGATGTTCCCCGTCCCCCGTCTGCTTTCTCATGCACGCATTATGTAACTGTGGTAATAAATCTGGGATGAAAAAAACTTGAATTAAATTTGCTTTGTCTCTACATTAATGAGCCCAACAGATCTGTTCATATATGGAATTAACAAATATTGTGTGTACAGAGGAAACACGTTGGCTGCACTGTTGCCTCACAGCAAGAAGGTCATGGGCTCGATTCCCAGCTGTGACCTTTCTGTGTTAAGTTTGCATGTTCTCTCTGTTTGTGTGGGTTCTTAAATTTGTGATTTCATCATCAGTCAATCACAAATACTGACCATGATGAGCTTTTGTTCAAATCCGTATCTCAGAAGTCTTAACCCTGTTCCTGGAGAGCCCCTGACCTGTATCTTTTCCACATCAACCTACTCAAGTCACACCTGTATTGTTTTTTAAAAAGTGGTGTCTTCCAGCTGTTGATTGGCTGAGCACACCTGATAGTTAATTGCCTGGGAGTGGATCAGGGAGTGTTAGAAAACATGCAGGGCGGGTGCCCTCCAGGAACAGGATTGCCAACCCCTGCTTTAAATTATCTGCAGGTGGGTGTGAATGTGTTTGTTTGTGGTCCTGTGATAGACTGGCATCCTGTCCAGGGTGTACCCCACCTGCAGCGATGGTTTACTTTTGGAAGGTTCTCCTCTCTCCACAGAGGAATGCTGGAGCTGACAGACTGACCCATCAGGTTCTTGGTCACCTCCCTGACTAAGGCCCTTCTCCCCCGATCGCTCAGTTTAAACAGGCGGCCAGCTCTAGGAAGACCCTTGGTGGATCTGAACTTCTTCCCTTTACGGATGATGGAGGCCACTGTGCTCAATGGGACCGTCAAAGCAGTAGGAACATTTCTGTACCCTTCCACAGATTTGTGCCTTGAGACAGTCCTGTCTCTGAGATCTCCAGATTCCTTTGACTTCATTCTTGGTGTCAGTGGAAAGAGGATGCACCAGAGGTCAATTTTGAGCCTCATGGAAAAGGTTGTGAATACTTATACGCATGTAATTTGTTAGTTTTTTTTAGTTTTAAAATTTGCAAAAACCTAAAAAAAATACTTTCTTTTTTTTTTACATTGTCATTATGGGGTATTAGTACAGGAAAAATAAGGTTTGACCTCAAACAAATTGCAAAATAATTTATTTTTTCACCAATACTTCAGAAGGACCATAGAAACAACATACTAAAAATCCTCTAAAATCCAAGTGGTGGAAGAGTGTCAAATTTAAGATTTAAAAAAATTGCCACCAAATTACAATATAAGCCGAATATCACTTTTTAAAACTATGAATGGTAGTTATTTTGGTGTGTATAATTATGTTTTCATGTATGGGGTATCCATTAATAACTAAAATCCATCCGGGTGGCAGCCATCTTTTATTTTTAAAATGGCCACTCATAAAGCTAAAAGTGGCTATTATTTTGTAAACGTGTGTAGAATCATGTGCGGGATACATACAGAAATGATCTTGGTGTCTAGGTCATAGGTTTTCTGGTATGATGTGTTAACTTGTGACCATAATTATATTTGCATGTCTGTTGTATAAAGCTTGTATGTATGCTTGCGCTCTGCCATCTGAAAATGTACAGTATATCCTTGATGGAGGTGCTCTGCTGCACAGACTTGCCTGGCAGCATGACAAAACTTGTAACAAAATTTGTCAACAGTACTGCAGGTATGTGGCCTGTCACTATGGAAAACCTATGATTGTGTTTGATGGCTATCAAGATGGTCCAAGCACAAAGGACACAGCACACAGAAGACGAGCAGGAGCCAATTCTGGAGCAACTGTGCATATCTCAGGTTCCATGGTCTTCAATGGGAAGAAAGACATCTTCCTCAGCAACAAGGTTAACAAGCACCACTTAATTTCCCTGCTCTGGGATCATCTTGAGCAAAGAGGAAAACATCCACCACGATGTTGGAATATTGCAGTCCTCAAGAGAGCTGTGGGCCCACAGATTTGCAAGAGCATCCTATTTGCACATGCCTTCCTTGGTTGTGACACGACATCTGCTGTCTATGGCCTGGGAAAAGGATCATCAGTGAAGCAGATTTCAGACAATGCACTTCTCAAAGCTCAGGCTGAAGTCTTCAACAATCCAGAGAGCACAAGAGAGGAGGTCATAACTGCTGGAGAGACTGCTCTAGTCTGCTTGTACAAGGGTACTACAGGAGAGTCTCTGGACAAACTTCGATTCAAGAACTTTCACAAAAAGGTTGTTGTTAGCAAAGCATTTGTAGACCCCCAGGTGCTTCCACCTACATCAGCAGCTGCCCAGTTTCATAGCCTGAGGACATTTTGCCAAGTACAAGAGTGGTTGGGCAACAGAATGAGTTTACTTAGGCGGCCATCTTGAAAAATCACAGATTTGAAGCCTTTCCACCACTTAGATTTTACAGGATTTTTAATATGTCTTTTCTGAGGCCTTTCTGCATGTAGTGGTGATAGAGCAAATTCTTTTGCAGTTTGAGGTTGACCCCTTTTTTTTTTTTGCTAGGTTTCCTGTACTATATTGTGTGTAGAATTGTGAGGAAAAAATTCATCCTTTTTGGAATAAAGCTGAAACATAATGTGGGAAAAGTGAAGCACTGAATACTTTCTGGATGCACACACACACACACACACACACACACACACACACACACACACACACACACATATATACTCGTATATGTGTGCGTGTGTGTGTGCATCCATCTCATTTTCTATGGATGTTTACTCTTATCAAGGGTCATGGGAGCTTAGTCATATTTAGTGCGGTGGGGGAAATTGATAGTTTTTCTTCTCTTTGGCTGAATCTAAGGGACTTGGATGCCAAGTTGGGGACCAAAGGTGGATGTGAGACAGGCTTGTGACAAAAGGTTCCTCAGTTTGATTTCCCAAGTTGTTGGTGTTCAATTCAGGCCTCTCATGGCAGCAATCTGATGTTGGGGTGCAAGTGTGTGGCATCAATGTAAAGTGCTTTGAGTGTGCAAACATTTGATTAAACTGTTCCAATTTCACATTTACCACAAAACTGCAGTTTAAAAAAATTAAACATACATCTTTACAAAACATCTTTATTTTGATGATGCCATGTTCAAAACAGACACCACACATTTACAGACCCACTGAACTTGAACTTGATGTGTTTTACAGAAGACATGAATAAGGAAATCTTGGAAAAGGAATCACATCTTTTATATTGTCAACACCCAGAATGCACTGCAGGTATCGCTCAAAGCCCATTCCAAAACCTCCATGAGGGACAGAGCCGAAGCGCCTCAGGTCCAGATACCTGTCAATCATACATCATTAGACTGGAATGTGTGATCACAAGATATTTATTCGAACTGTGTTAACAGAAATAGATTTTACCATTTGTACGAGTCTTCTAATCCAACCCTGGAAAAGATTCACAGTAGAGCACCAGTTATTGAATTAAAGACCCACAATTCAGTTATGTGTTCTGCACAACAATGGAAGGTCGACCAGACCAGACGTTTTTGTGTTCCTAAAGCTGGCACTACTTCTGGAAATGTGTTCTGCACTTCTGAAATCAGAATAAGCTGAGGCTCTTAGCTGATGTCTCAAATGTCTAGTGAACTTGCAAATCACTTAATTAAATGGGTTTGTGTGGAATTAATCTGAAATGCACAAACCCTTTAATAAAACTGGAACATTTTTGAAATAATTAAACTTGATATGGTTTAATTTCCAAACTATGCACATCACTCCCAGAATCATACTATATCTTTATCCACTTTTTGAAGTCTTTTACAAAATTGTGATTTCAACTGCATTTGGGTCCACTCCTGGTATTACAAAGAGGATATTGCAAGCTTTAGTTAACCTGGTCAACTTACATATTTTATTTTTGTACAGTATCAGTTTAAAAACAAACAGGATTTTTCATGCACAAATATTAAATAAGAATGTTGTGCAAACCTACTCCAAGAAGAGCTTAATATGTCTTAAAAAAAACAAACAAAAAAACAAACAAACCCAGAGCAATCTGAGATTTCTGATATCTGATATATAACATAGTGCATAGTGATACAGAATGGGCCAACTGATCAAGATGTTGCAATTTGATATTTAATTCACAAGCTGAAGCAAAAAAGTGACTTCCTGATCTTGGTTTTTCATCGTGATGTCGTATCCGTGTAGTTTTGACATAATCCTTAAAAGTCTAAAAAGTGAAATCCTGATCTGGATCCAGATCTACTCCAAAACTGAATGGAATCTTCCAAGGTGTAACATTAATGTGTGGTGAAAATCTGTCAAGTAGTTTAGGCATAATCCTCAAAATCTGACAAAGTGAAGCATGCAAATTGAAATCCCAATTCAGAATCCAGATCGCCTCCAAAATTCAGTGGAGCCTTCCGTGGCTTAATATCTATCTGTGATGCAAATTTGGTGAGAATCCATGAGGTAGTTTTGACATAATACTTCAAAGCCTACAGTATATAAAGTGAAATCCCGATCAAGAATCTGGATCCAGATCACCTCCAAAATTTCATGGAGTCTTCCAGAATCAGAATCACTTTATTCACCAATAAATTGACTTTGGTTTGAGCTGGACTCTCTCTATACGGCAGGTATACATATAGAGTAAACACTGAATAATTCACAGTAATAAAATGTGCAAATGAAATGTGCAAGAAAAATAAAGTGTGCAACAAGAGAAAATAAAACAGAAAAGAATGAGTGAAACCGACAACAGATTGAAATTAAGTTGTACATGAGGTATATGAATTAATGTGTTTTTTGGCAGGTTGAGTTGTTCATCAGTGTTATGTCCTGTGGAAAGAAACTGTTCCTGTGTCTGGTTGTTTTGACATACAGAGCTCTGTAACGTTGACCAGAAGGGAGGAGTTTAAACAGTGTGTGTCCAGGTTGTGAGGAGTCTGCAGAGATGTTACTAGCTCGCTTCCTGGACTGGTATAAGTCACGGATGGACGGCAGGCCATGCCCTAATATCTATCTGTGGTACAAATTTGGTGAGAATCCATGAAGTAGTTTTTTTTTTTTTTTTTTACGTAATCCTTAAACATATCCTGATTCAGAATCCGGATCCAGATCACCTCCTACATTTAATGGAGTCTTCCATGGCTTAACATCAATGTGTGGTGAAAATTTGGTGAAAACCTGTTAAGTAGATTTGACATAATCCTGAAAATCTGACAAAGTGAAAACGTACAAAGTGAAACATACAAACTGAAGTCTTGATCCAGAATCCAGATCTGAATCACCTCCAAAGTTGAATGGTGTCTTCCATGCCCTAATATCTATCTGTGGTCTAAATTTGGTGAGAATCCATGAAGTAGGTTTTTTTTAATGCATAATCCTTCAAAGCCTATATAAAGTAAAATCTTGATCCAGAATCCGGATCCTGATCACCTCCAAAATGTAATGAAGCCTTCTATGGCTTAATATCTATCTGCAGTGAAAATTTTGTCAAAATCTGTGCAGTAGTTTTGACGTAATCCTGCTAACAGACAGACAGACAAATAAATAAATAAACGCCAGTGATTTTATTATGTCCTTGATGTACGTAATAATAATTACGAAAAACAAAACCAAGCTTTCAGACCAAAGACTTTCATCAGCGCATTGCACATCAAGAGAAGCCAGTTTGTCTTATATAACTTAGAAGTCAATCAATGTAATCATCTAAAGAGGTTACTGTATCTGTAAGAGGTCACCAGTGTCTAGTGGGGAGTTGTAGTTCTCTAGGTACACAAGTCCACCAATCAATAAACAAATTAGGCACAAGAACAAAACACAACATAGTCCCCCAATGTGCAATGCAATGAATAAAAAGACACAAATATAATATCATAAACCGAACAAACGACATCATTAGATATTATAGTAGATACCTTGATATTCTGTGCCTTTTTAAAAGAGTCCCAAGCTGAACTGCAAGAATTTAAACATGACCTCAATACAATGAGCTCAGATTTAAAATTTTCAGCGGAATTTGACTCTAAATGTGTACATTTCCTTGATATGTGGATTAAAATAAGAGATAAGGGAAAACTCCTCATCTCTCTGTGTAGGTAAGAGACAGACCATAATACTTTCCTTCTGGCTAGTAGTTCACAGCCCAAGGCTCTGACGTTTAGCCTCCCTAAGAGCCAGTTTTATAGACAGGCATATTTGCCATTCTACTGAGGATTTCAATGAGAATGCTGTGGATATCAAATGTGTCACGGCTTGGGGCTAATCTGTAGAGTGTGTTGAGGAAGCATGCTGTATATTTTAGCTCTTTCTATACCTCGATCTGACCTATTAAAAAAAGAGCGTGAAAAGGATAAGAAACTGTCTGTTTCATGTATTACTATGTATACTCCTTCAGCTCATGTGATTAAAAATACAATTATGAAATACTGGCCTCTTACTGCAGATGACCTTTCCCTTCAGAATAAATTTAAGGAGCCTCCTTTATTTGTGTTTAGACGGGGACCTAATCTCTGTAACAAAGTTATAAAGGCCTGTATGAATACAGATCCCAAGCAGACCCTTTTGGCACCAAGAAGGGATGGTAATTATTCATGTGGCAGTTGTGCTCAAAGCAATAACACACATAAGACAAGGGACTTTAAATGTCCTAGGACTGGTACAGTAGTGTTCAGAATAATAGTAGTGCTATGTGACTAAAAAGATTAATCCAGGTTTTGAGTATATTTCTTATTGTTACATGGGAAACAAGGTACCAGTAGATTCAGTAGATTCTCACAAATCCAACAAGACAAAGCATTCATGATATGCACACTCTTAAGGCTATGAAATTGGGCTATTAGTAAAAAAAAAGTAGAAAAGGGGGTGTTCACAATAACGGTAGCATCTGCTGTTGACGTTACAAACTCAAAACTATTATGTTCAAACTTTTTTTTTAGCAATCCTGTGAATCACTAAACTAGTATTTAGTTGTATAACCACAGTTTTGATTTGATTTTCATGATTTCTTCACATCTGCGAGGAATGGAGTCAACCAACTTGTGGCACCTTTCAGCTGTTATTCCACTCCAAGATTCTTTAACAACATTCCACAATTCATTCACATTTCTTGGTTTTGCTTCAGAAACAGCTTTTTTGATGTCACCCCACAAGTTCTCAATTGGATTTAGGTCCGGGGATTGGGCAAGCCACTCCAAAACATTAATTTTGTTGGTTTGGAACCAAGATTTTGCTCGGTTACTAGTGTGCTTGGGGTCATTGTGTTGTTGAAACACCCATTTCAAGGGCATGTCTTCTTCAGCATAAGGCAACATGACCTCTTCAAGTATTTTGACATATCCAAACTGATCCATGATACCTGGTATGCGATATATAGGCCCAACACCATAGTAGGAGAAACATGCCCATATCATGATGCTTGCACCACCATGCTTCACTGTCTTCACTGTGAACTGTGGCTTGAATTCAGAGTTTGGGGGTTGTCTCACAAACTGTCTGCGGCCCTTGGACCCAAAAAGAACAATTTTACTCTCATCAGTCCACAAAATATTCCTCCATTTCTCTTTAGGCCAGTTGATGTGTTCTTTGGCAAATTGTAACCTCTTCTACACGTCTTTTATTTAACGGAGGGACTTTGCGGGGGATTCTTGCAAATAAATTAGCTTCACACAGTCATCTTCTAACTGTCACAGCACTTACAGGTAACTCCAGACTGTCTTTGATCATCCTGGAGCTGATCAATGGGTGAGCCTTTGCCATTCTGGTTATTCTTCTATCCATTTTGATGGTTGTTTTCCGTTTTCTTCCACGCGTCTCTGGTTTTTTTTGTCCATTTTAAAGTATTGGAGATCATTGTAGATGAACAACTTACAATTTTTTGCACCTGCGTATAAGTTTTCCCCTCTCCAATCAACTTTTTAATCAAACTATGCTGTTCTTCTGAACAATGTCTTGAACGTCCTATTTTCTACTTTTTTTTACTAATAGCCCAATTTCATAGCCTTAAGAGTGTGCATATCATGAATGCTTGGTCTTGTTGGATTTGTGAGAATCTACTGAATCTACTGGTATCTTGTTTCCCATGTAACAATAAGAAATATACTCAAGACCTGGATTAATCTTTTTAGTCACCTAGCACTACTATTATTCTGAAAACTACTGTAAGTCTGTTCTGGTGAGGGGGTTTATCACGTGCAATACCAAGAATGTGATTTATACACTGAAGTGCCCTTGTGACAAGGTATATGTTGGAAAAACGACACATTGTTTAAAACAAATAAGTGAACATAAACATTTGATAAGGTGGGCTGATCTAGTAGTTTGTCATTTTACAGAATGTGCTCACACTGTATCTTCCCTTTGCTTTCAGGGTATTGTGAGATGGTTCAGAGGAGGAAACTGATAAGAGACTGTGCCAAAGGGAACTGTTTTGAACACACACACACACCTTGGGCTCATTATATCCTAGAGGTTTAAATGTTGACTTTGATACGAGTGCTATGTTATAGACAGGGGTGCACATAACTGGCACTCATCATGCTCGTGTGTGCTAAAAATGATTGATGCACAGCAGACAGCACACAGAGGGAAACACTTTTACAACAATTTATCATTGCTTTCCTCCTATGAAGTGCTTCCCTTGTGTTTCCTGTTGCGCATCATTTCTTTCTATGTGCATTTCTTTCTATGTGCATGTCTGGTTATAGAACTGTTTCTGGATATATTCCCCTTAGACAGCTTTGAAGAACTGCACTATATTAAGACTTGTTCCCTGATGTTTGTACAATTTCTCTGCCTGGTTTGATCGGGTTATGATTTTATATTTTGTGTCTTTTTATTCACTGCATTGCACATTGGGGGACTACACTGCGTTTTGTTCTTGTGCCTAATTTGTTTATTGATGTGTCTTGTATAGGTGGACTTATGTACCTACCTACAGAACTACAAATATGGTGTACCTAGAGAACTACAATTCCCAAAGAGACACTTCACACAGGTGTGACCTCTTTAGATGATTACACTGATTGACTTATAAGTTGTATAGGACAACCTGGCTTTTCTTGATGAGCAATGCCCCGATGAAGGTCTTAAGACTGAAAGCTTGGTTTTGGAAAAAAATAAAAAGATAAAAAAATAAAATATATATATACACATACACACACACATACATATTGGAGTAAGTGTGCAAATAATTCTTATATTTGTTACTTTTTAATGGCACCTTAGTGTTTGTGCATGCAGTGTACAGCTTTATAATTCATGCACAAATATTAAAAATGATGTTTGTATCTCTCAAAGTGACAATAAATGTACATGTCCGCCTTTCTTCTTGCCATCATATCAGCTACATAGATACAAGATATTAAAGGCAGATTTTAGGACCAAAGAGGGATGAGTGTGTATTTAGGATAAAAACACAAACCTTTACAGAAACTGAGCAGATATTGTATTAACAGGGATACATTAGCATTGTGTTTGCTTACTCTTCTAGCCGACTTTTGATCAGGTCGAGCCTCTCTTCTCTCAGGGAGCCTCCACACAGCTCTCCAACTCCTGGCACGAGGAGGTCCACTGCAGCTGCCTGCAGACAGACAGATGACAGTCTGCATCAGCTCTACAGTGCTAATTAGTGTGATATCCTAACAGAACATACAAGAAGGACTGAGCAGTTAAATCACTGTTTGTAAAGGTGTTTCTCAGGCTTACCGTGTGCTTTGGATGGTCCTGGTTGTCTCTTGCATAAAAAGGTTTCAGTTCATATGGATAATCAGTGACAAAAACTGGAACATCACCACAATGTTTCACAAGGTACTTCTCATGTTCTGTCTGTAGGTCACAACCCCACTGCAGAAAAGGAGGCAGAGGGAAATCCAAGTCCAGATGGTTACTTTAAATGGGGATATTACAAAATTGCAAGATGTGTGTGGAGAGAGTGGTAACTGCAAACTCCAAGTACTGGTAAAGAATTTAATCACACTGTATTCAGGAAAAAAACAACAATCCATCGCTTACATCTGTAGGGAAGACAAATTTCTGAGAGCTGCGGTTCAAGATGTCTATTGCCTCACTGTAACTAATCCTAGAACACAGATGGAAAAGAAATCAATACATTCATCATCTGTCTTCTTTTTCCTATTTATGTTCACAATGATGGAGACTTACACAGGAAATTTCTTCTTCAGCATAGCATCAACAGTGTCCTTGGATTATAAAGATGCAAAAGGAAAAACAAGATGATAATGAAGTCATGTGGGATGGGTAGGCAGTGTGGTGTGACTTACTAAGGGTCTTTGAGGACTCACCCTGTGACCACGAGCCACATGTTTATGAAATAAATCCACATCCTCTGTACAGCGAGCAAACACCTGCTCTGTAGTAGACCTGAACATGTCCTCCATGACCTGTGGAGAGGGTCCAGTTTAATGATTAAAGGTTCACTGGCCAACTATGTGTAAGAGCAACGTCAAAGGTGAAGTAAAGGAAAGTGGAAAAACTTGGACTTTCATAACCTGACTTTACATCACTGCATGCAAGATGTTCATGACTGCCAGATGAACGAGGGAGCAAGAACATTCAGGGCTCTTACAACCAGCACAAAGCAGTACAAACAAAGCCCAGCCCAAGTGTCACTGCTAATTTCCAACTAACACACCTCAGTTTTACTCTCAGTGGCCTCTAAATAACACCACTTGCTCTCTTCTGCATGTTTTCTAAAAGCACTGTGCTAATGTATAATGCTAACAGAGAGTGCTAATGTATACTGTTCAAGTGGCTTCCTATCACACGTACACCTGCAAAGATAATCACCACTTAACATGCAGCAGTGTTAACATCAATATGACATGTATATTGTGTGAAACAAAGGGGAAAAAATACTTCTGTAGTCTGCGTAGCTTGTTTTAGCCTCAGAATATATCTATACTGGACAAACCCTCTGGGATGTCAAGAGGTTTTTCTGAAGAGTGGTTTGGAAGCTCAAATAGGGTGACTCCAAATGTCACCATCTTGGCAGTGACTAACTCCCTGGCAAAGCATACACAGCTAAATAAGTGGAGTGTGGGCAGAACAAATGAAGCCTGAACACCGGTGCCATCTCACAGTTAAAATAAATGAAGCTGAAGATAATAGGCTAACTTTGATTCAGGTGTTTGATTAGCGCATATTGTGGTGGTTGAGTGCGGGTGTTAAAATGTATGATTGGCATATTGCCTTAGTAACCGTTGGACCAGCAGTAAACCTAATGTTACCAAGCTACCAGCTAATTAGTGCTAACGTGGTGCTAAAGTCCCTCTCGCGCAAAAGGTGTGCATGGTGTATCAGCGGTTGCTACTGAGACACCACACATACAAATACCGGTGACTGCCGGCGCGTGCATGTTGACTGACTGCTGCATGTGACGCATAAAGGGCAGCTCTGACTGCGAATAAGGTCCGGTCCCCCAAGGCCCCACATGCTCAGCCAATCACAACTGTTTATCTCATATGGGGTGGGCTTTACGCAACAACTCATTGAGAACAACTCATTTTTACATCATTATTGTATGGCCTTGCCTTACAATATAAAGCGCCTTGGGGCAACTGTTTGTTGTGATTTGGCGCTATATAAAAAAAAAATTGAATTGAATTGAATTGAAGCGCTGACAAGCTATTTACTGTGTGGCTGCCGCTGCTCTGGAGTGATTCCTTGAAACATCTTATTCTATTTTAAACAACCTGGACAACAACAAGTCCATACAAGCAGAACAGTGAACGGACGTCCTGTGTGAAAAAGACTCACTGGCCTTACTCCCGGGTGCACGTTTATTAACGCAAGTCTTGTTGCTCTGCCTACATCACCTACACTATCTCACTGCTCAAGCCAATAGGGCAGCGCAGTCTCGGATGAGTCCCCATGCGATATCGTGGGATTTGACCACATATGGGGACAGGCGGCACGAATATGCCAGATAATCCCCAGCTGGAGTGCAAGAGTTTCAGCACAAACCATTCAGCCTGGCTCGGTAAACTTAAAAGCATACTCGCTGTCACCTAGCGGATGTGCTGGTTTAAGATGTGACGGTTTAAAATGGTTTCTGCTGAAACCCCCATCCCCCAAATGGTTTGAGCTGACACTCCCGCACTCCGCCCGTGGATTAGTCTCTTCGCACAAACTGTCAATTCTAACGGGAAAATGGTGTACCGTTTTGTTTTCGGCTGCAATAACTAAAGTAGTCGCAAAGAAGTACAATTTTTTTCGGTTCCCAGTGGAGAAGGGAAGACGAGGCAAATGGGAGACGTCGTGTCAGTGTTATTCTACACAGCTAACCAGAGTAGCTATGTTCTCTCACCTGCAAAACCGCCTCGACGGATTTGAGCTCCAGGTCATAAACAAACTGCAACACATGTCCACTTTCCACCGCATTGTCACTTTTTCTTTGCATTTTCACTCTGTTTTTGTGTAATTTGCCCAAAACTCAGAGAAAGTGCCGTGTTTCTGTCCCGGCAAGTAGAGAAATTACATCATAAGCGTCATATTTTACCCCTTTAGCTCCCACTCTCAAACGAGACTGCGCTGCCCAATAGCATCCAGAGGCAGGTTTGCCTGTGTCTGATGGTACAGCCCCCTAAAAATGAAACGTGAGTGGAGGAAGCAGAAGAACTATCAGTTTGACAATTAGTCTGGCTGAACCAGGCTCGTCAAAATAAGATCCTTCAAGTCGGCCTGACTTTGTATGGACAGAGATTAAGTTCAAGTGCACAATATGAGTATAAGATTTTAATTTAGGTCAAAATAAATCAAAATGAGCAGTACTATTTCTGTTGTTATCCCCTGTGATAATTTTGAAAACACTTATTTTTTCCTTGATTTTAGGCAGGTATAAAAGCAATCAGTAGAAAACCATGAACATTTTGTTTGTCTCTGAAAACTAATTAGCTCATCTCCTGCCCAGAGGGAGCCTAGAATGAATATAGAAATTCTACACCCAATGACCTTTTACATACTTCTATGGCATCAAATTAAAAATAAATATTCAGGCTTTGTCAAACACAAATCTCAACAAGACTCTAACATAAATATGCATTGCTTAAGTGTGCACACCCTTTAACATCACGCATCCAACTCGTCACTTGTTCAGCAAGCTGGCTTTATATGCAGTAAGTGAAAGGGTGCATACACAATCAGTTCAAAGGAAATGCTCACCTCTTGGTGTTCATTTAAATCCAGAATAAATAAATATAAACAATATGGTGCTGTATGGTAGATCTGCACAGAGTGGCCGCTGCACAAAGGAGACTAGTGAGGGAAGCCACCAAGACACAAAGCTTCAGTGGCTGTGACGAAACTGTGCTTACTGAAATTTTTGTCTGTCAATTTCTTAGTCAGAGCTTCACGGTTGGGTGAAACAGAGAACAACTGTGTTTACAAAGGATGAAGAAAATCCTGAGCTCGCTTCTCCCATTTGCCTTCTGGCAAAAAACTAGCTGAGATTTCATGTGTTCTTTTGCACAAAGTGGTTTCTTTTAAACACAGACAGAGAAAAGAGCATGCAAGTATGGTGACATTGTGTTCTGCATATTATGTGCACAACAGTGAGACACTTCAAAAATGTCACTGTGACACGCAGTGATGTCCGACATTAGAATAACATGAAACCAGATACACCGTATTTACCACGAGCATGGCCAATATTATGTGTGTCAGAACAGACATTTCAATAAAATGTCTAATTTCGTCACAAATAAAACAGAAATAACAACAACTCACCTGTTTTTCCATTTTTTTTGTCCTTTTCTCATTCATTAAAGGTGTGTTTTGTAATTTAATTTAATTTCGGGTGGACACTTAACCAACTTTCTTCAAAAAAGGGGGTGGGCTGATGCTCGGCCCTGGGCCCTCTGACAGGCGAATACGGTTATCATATAATCATAAATATGTCATGAGTAGTTAGTTTGCTACAATAGGTTAAACTAACAATGCAGTCCACAGGTCCACAGGACAGATCTGACACAAGGTGCGCTGACATACAAGGACCCAGTGTACCTGTGTGAGATCCTCTAAGGACTGTGTGAAGGAGATTTCAGCTTCCACCATGTAAAACTCAGCCAAGTGTCGCCTACTTTGGGATTTTTCTGCTCGGAAAGTCGGCCCAAACGCGTAGACTCTAGAAAAAGCCCTGCAAGAGTTTAAGTGAGAAGAGACGGTTAAAAATGGATGACAGTGTGTGCATGAGCCTGACTCCAGGCCTGATTGCTCTAATGATATGTTGATAAATTTATCTCACCCCGACATCACTTCCAGATGAAGCTGACCAGACACAGTGAGGAAGACTGGAACAGAGAAAAAGTTGTCATCCTCTTCCTGCAGATGGCCCGATGACTGCAGAAGAAACAATGTTTGGGGTGGGAGTGGGGGGGTAACTTCTTAAATACAGCACAGAAACGTTTGCAGTCAGGTCCATAAGTAGTTGGACGGTGTCAATCCTATATATATAAAGAACCTAATGTCTGTGATTCTGTGCGTGTGGTTTCTGCAGGGCCAACCCAGTATATGGGTAAAGATGCAGAGAGGGGTGGCACCCAGGCATGAAGTGGGCAGAACAAATGGCCAAACACAGCTTCACCTTAAGAATTACACACAAGCTCAACCAACAGGCTAATCTCGGTTCAGGTGTTTATTAAATCATGTGTTGATCAAATATCCTCAACAATCACAGATTAACTTGACTCAACATCACTGAGCTATTATTAGCTGCTAAAAATGCTAATGCCGTGAACATGCAAAATTACATCACATGATAATTTCATTTTACGGACACATCTTAGATGAGTAGCCTCAAACTGACTGCAGCTGTAAGCTCAGCAACAACACACAAGCTATCACTCAAAGCGGCCACACCCCTAATGTCTTATGATAACTGGGCTTTGTGGCATAGTGAACGCGATGATGTATGAAAGACAATAAATATTTAAATCACTGGCTTTGATCTCACATGCATTTTGATCTAAGCTGTGTTCATGTCTTCATCTTGCTTGAGCCGAGTATTGCAGCACAGTACGTTCAAAAACGATGACATTTCCCACTGTTTTCTCACCCAAGAATGGCAGTACCCATGGCCAGTATTTATAAAGTCTTTTGTAGTCACTTCTGACTAGAGATATCCCTTAGAGATAAAATGAGAAGCTCTGTCATTCATGAGGAGCTTGAGGTACAGCCGCTGTTCCTTCGCACTGAAAGAAGCCAGCTGAGGTGGTTCAAGGATCTGGTAAGAATGCCTCCTGGGTGCATCCCTATGGGGAGGTGTTCCAGGCACGTTCATCTGGGAGGAGACCCTGGGTAAGACCCAGGACTAGGTGGAGAGATTATATCTCCACACTGGCCTGGGAACGCATCAGTATCTCCCAGTCAGAGGTGGTTAATGTGTCCCGAGAAAAGAACTCAGCGCTCAAAACTACACCTATATTAAAACCACCTATATTAAAACCACGCCCCCAAAACCACAGTCACCTTGGTTCAATGACTACTTGCGTGACCTCAAGCATAAGGCTAGAGGTCTAGAACGGAAATGGCGTAGTTAAAAATTAGAAGTACGTGGTCTATTAGATAATAAACCGACCCGTTTATTTTATTTTTTTTAACTATACGGATTTGAATGACATGCGATTACACCAATCATGCTTGAACCCTCGTGTGCATGCTTGAATTTTTTCACGCGTGTCGGTGACGTCATTTCCCTGTGGGCAGGCCTTGAGTGAGATGTGGTCCCGCCCTCTTGGCTGAATTCCTTTGTTTCACATGCTGCTCGAGACGGCGCGCGTTGCTTTATCAACATTTTTTCTGGACCTGTGAGGAATATCCGAGTGGACACTATTCGAGAAATTAAGATGGTTTTCGGTGAAAAGTTTAACAGCTGATGAGAGATTACGGGGTGTTTCTGTCGGTGTAAGGACTTCCCACAGAGCAGGATGTCGTGCAGCGCTTCCAGGCGCCGTCGTCGGCCTGTTTCGACCTGAAACATCCTAATTTAAGGCTTAATTCACCCAGGACGTCGTGAGAGAACAGAGAAGATTCAGAAGAAGCCGGCATGAGGACTTTATGCGGACATTCCCTGTTTAAGGACATTTTTTTAATGAAAGACGTGCGACTCGGCGAATCTGTGTGCGCCGCGACAGGAAAAACACCTCCGTGTTGAAAACCATTTGTAAAATTCAGGCGGCTTTTGATGGCTTTCAACAAGTGAGTAACTGAGAAATTGTTTAACAGCTTGGGCATGTTCCAACTTGCCCGTTAAGGTTTCCAACGGAGGTGTTTTTCCTGTCGCGACCCCTCGCGGTCGGGTCCGGCCCGACACGCGACTCTGCCCGCACGTTCTTTCATTACAAAATGTCCGTTAACAATGGAATGTCCGAATAAACTCCTCATGCCGACTTCTTCTGAAACTTCTCTGTTCTCTGACAACTTCCTGGATCAACAGAGCCTGAAATGTGGAAGTTTTCAACTTGAAACGGTGAGACGCTGCCACCTCGAAGCGCAGATCGGCGTCAGGCACCGTGGGCCGTCCTTAAAGCGACAGTTACAGACCAAAATCTCTCATCAGCCGTTAAAATTTTTACCGAAAACCAGCTGAATTTATCGAATGGTGTCCACTCAGTTGTGCCTTACAGTTTTGAAAAATTTTGATCAAACAAAGCAGTAGTCTCTGAGCCATTCCTAACAATGAAAAAAACGACGAGAGGGTGGGCGACTCTCACTCAAAGACTGCCCACAGGAGAATGGCGTAACCGACAGGCATGAAAAAACTCTCGCATGCCCACGAGGGTTCAAGCATGTCTGATGTAATCACACGTGATTCAAATCCATATGGTTTTTTAAAAAAATAATAAGGTCAGATACTTTTCTAATAGACCTCGTATTCCACCTCACGTAAGCGGACCTATTACTCTGATTTGACCAACAAAAACAAGCATAACTCAAGTTCTTGCTTAACACGGTGGCAACACTTATTCATGAACAATGACCTGTAAGTCACTCTCTTTTTACAGCACAAGAATTCTTAGATTACTTTGAGAAAAAAATGGACAACATTAGGTTAGAGCTTAGTGCTGCGTTTGATACCGTGGATCATCAAAGTCTACTAGATAAAATGGGAAATCACTTTAGGATTACTGGGAATGCCCTTGCATGGTTGACATCATATCTGATCAGTCATTCTTAATGTGTTTTGTACAACACCACCACCTCTAAGCTTAGTAACATGAAATTTGGGGTTCCAAAGGGGTCCATCTTAGGCCCCCCTGCTTTTCTTCCTTTATATAACACCCCTTGAGTACATATTGCAGCATTTTGGGATTACCTTTCATAGCTATGCTGATGATACTCAGTTATACATACCGATAACTTCTGGTAATCTCATCCACTTAAAATCCTTAGAGGATTGCCTTGCATCAGTGAAAAGCTGGATGTCCAGCAATTGCCTACGTTTACACTCTGACAAAACTGAAATGATGGCTCTTGGTCCACTGAGACATCAACATCAATTTGACCAGCTAACGCTCAGCCTAGGCTAGTGTGACATACATCACACTGACAAAGTGAGGACCCTTGGGGTAATTTTTGATCCCACATTGTCCTTTGACCTCCACATCAAGGATATTATGAGGACTGCTTTCTTCCACCTGCGAAATATAGAGGAAATTCATCCTATCCTGTCTAAGGCTGATGCTGAGACCCTGATTCATGCGTTTGTCTCTTGTAGATTGGGCTACTGCAATGTTCTATTTTCTAGTTTAATGCAGTCCAGCATTAGGGGTGCCCAACTGGTTCAAAATGCTGCTGCCAGACCTTTGACAGGAAGCAGAAAGTTTTACCACATTACACCCATTTTGCCATCTCTTCGCTGGCTTCCTGTCCCTGTGAGATCAGATTTTAAGGTTCTGCTACTTACCTATAAAATGATTCACGGACTGGCACCTCCCTACTTAGCAGACCTAATTAAACCCTAGGTACCGGCCCGGAATTTGTATTCTCAGGGTACAGGACTACTTTGTGTCCCTAGGGTGAATAAAAAGTCTGTGGGTCACAGAGCTTTCTCTGATAGTTCACCTGTTGCATGGAATGATCTCCCTGCATCAATAAAACAGTCAGATTCTGTAGAGACTTTCAAGTCCAGACTTAAGACACACTTATTTTCCCTTTCGTATGGCTAGCATACTGACATAGTATGTTACTATGCTTTCTACCCTTTTAAATTAATTTTATTAGTAAAGAGAGCGGGTCACGGCCTTAACTTTATCTAAGTCTGGGTCTTTTAGTGAAGCTTAGGGCAAGTGGCCGGCAATCACCTGGTATTTCTTCTGTTTTTCTTGTGGCTTAATGCTGACAAATTATACTGTATTTGTCGTCTTTCTGCTGCCGGATTTTGTCCCCCCCCCCCCCAAGGTGCAGCTCTATCCAGAATTGGGAGTGGGTGTCTTCTTCTGCAAGCTTCCCGTCCTGTGCACCAGCGTGGACTCCCAAAATTTCCACTGTATCTGTATAGTCAATTGTGTCAGTAGCATGGCCCAAGCAGAGAGTTCCCCTTGAGTCTGGTCTTGCTGAGGTTTCTCCTCAAATCATCAGACGGAGTTTCTCCTTACTACTGCTGCCTGTGTGCTTGCTCTAGGGGTTGTTAAGGTTAGCCCTTACTTGAGTGAAGCACCTTGAGGCAGCTTTGTTGTTGTGATTTGGTGCTATATAAATGAAATAATTACAAACCCCTGGCAAAAATTATGGAATACACTGGCCTCGGAGGATGTTCATTCAGTTGTTTAATTTGTAGAAAAAAGAAGATCACAGACATGACAAAACTAAAGTCATTTCAATGGCAACTTTCTGGCTTTAAGAAACCCTATAAGAATCAGGAAAAAATTGTGGCAGTCAGTACGGTTACTTTTTTAGACCAAGCAGAGGGAAAAAAAAATATGGAATCACTCAATTTGAGGAAAAAATTATGGAATCATGAAAAACAAAAGAACACTCCAACACATCACTAGTATTTTGTTGCACCACCTGGCTTTTATAACAGCTTGCAGTCTCTGAGGCATGGACTTAATGAGTGACAAACAGTGCTCTTCATCAATCTGGCTCAACTTTCTCTGATTGCTGTTGCCAGATCAGCTTTGCAGGTTGGAGCCTTGTCATGGACATTTTCTTCAACTTCCACCAAAGATTTTCAATTGGATTAAGATCCGGACTATTTGCAGGCCATGACATTGACCCTATGTGTCTTTTTGCAAGGAATGTTTTCACAGTTTTTGCTCTATGGCAAGATGCATTATCATCTTGAAAAATGATTTCATTCATCCCCAAACATCCTTTCAATTGATGGGATAAGAAAAGTGTCCAAAATATCAACGTAAACTTGTGCATTTATTGATGATGTAATGACAGCCATCTCCCCAGTGCCTTTACCTGACATGGCAGCCCCATATCATCAATGACTGTGGAAATTTACATGTTCTCTTCAGGCAGTCATCTTTATAATCTCATTGGAACGGCCACCAAACAAAAGTTCCAGCATCATCACCTTGCCCATGCAGATTCGAGATTCATCACTGAATATGACTTTCGTCCAGTCATCCACAGTCCATGATTGCTTTTCCTTAGCCCATGTAACCTTGTTTTTTTTCTGTTAGGTGTTAATGTTGGCTTTCGTTTAGCTTTTCTGTAGGTAAATCCCATTTCCTTTAGGCGGTTTCTTACAGTTTGGTCACAGACATTGACTCCAGTTTCCTCCCATTCGTTCCTCATTTTTTTGTTGTGCATTTTCGATTTTTGAGACATATTGCTTTAGGTTTTCTGTCTTGACACTTGATGTCTTCCTTGGTCTACCAGTATGTTTGCCTTACAACCTTCCCATGTTGTTTGTACAACCCCTGGCAAAAATTATGGAATCACTGGCCTCGGAGGATGTTCATTCAGTTGTTTAATTTTGTAGAAAAAAGCAGATCACAGACATGACACAAACTAAAGTCATTTCAAATGGCAACTTTCTGGCTTAAGAAACACTATAAAAAAATCAGGAAAAAAAAATTGCAGTAGTCAGTAACGGTTTACTTTTTTTAGACAAGCAGAGGAAAAAAAATATGGACTCACTCAATTCTGAGGAATAAATTATGGAATCACCCTGTAAATTTTCATCCCCAAAACTAACATGCATCAAATCAGATCTGCTCGTTAGTCTCCATCTAAAAAGGAGTGATCACACCTTGGAGAGCTGTTGCACCAAGTGGACTGAATGAATCATGGCTCCAACACAAGAGATGTCAACTGAAACAAAGGAGAGGATATCAAACTCTTAAAGAGGGTAAATCATCACGCAATGTTGCAAAGATGGTTGGTTGTTCACAGTCAGCTGTGTCTAAAACTCTGGACCAAATACAAACAACATGGGAAGGTTGTTAAAGGCAAACATACTGGTAGACCAAGGAACACAACAAAGCGTCAAGACAGAAACTTAAAGCATATGTCTCAAAAATCGAAAAATGCACAACAAAACAAATGAGGAACAATGGGAGGAAACTGGAGTCAACGTCTGTGACCGAACTGTAAGAAACCGCCTAAAGGAAATGGGATTTACATACAGAAAAGCTAAACGAAAGCCATCATTAACACCTAAACAGAAAAAACAAGGTTACAATTGGCTAAGGAAAAGCAAATCGTAGACTGTGGGTGATGATGAAAGTCATATTCAGTGATGAATCTCGAATCTGCATTGGGCAGGTAATGATGCTGGAACTTTGTTTGGGTGCCGTTCCAATGAGATTTAAAGATGACTGCCTGAAGAGAACATGTAAATTGCCACAGTCATTGATTGATATGGGGCTGCATGTCAGGTAAAGGCACTGGGGAGATGGCTGTCATTACATCATCAATAAATGCACAAGTTTACGTTGATATTTTGGACACTTTTCTTATCCCATCAATTGAAAGGATGTTTGGGGATGATTAAATCATTTTTCAAGATGATAATGCATCTTGCCATAAAGCGAAAACTGTGAAAACATTCCAAAAAGACACATAGGGTCAATGTCATGGCCTGCAAATAGTCCGGATCTTAATCCAATTGAAAATCTTTGGTGGAAGTTGAAGAAAATGGTCCATGACAAGGCTCCAACCTGCAAAGCTGATCTGGCAACAGCAATCAGAGAAAGTTGGAGCCAGATTGATGAAGAGTACTGTTTGTCACTCATTAAGTCCATGCCTCAGAGACTGCAAGCTGTTATAAAAGCCAGAGGTGGTGCAACAAAATACTAGTGATGTGTTGGAGCGTTCTTTTGTTTTTCATGATTCCATAATTTCCTCAGAATTGAGTCCATATTTTTTTCCCCTCTGCTTGGTCTAAAAAAGTAACCGTTACTGACTGCCACAATTTTTTTTTTCCTGATTTCTTATAGTGTTTCTTAAAGCCAGAAAGTTGCCATTTGAAATGACTTTAGTTTTGTGTCATGTCTGTGATCTGCTTTTTTTCTACAAAATTAAACAAGTGAATGAACATCCTCCGAGGCCGGTGATTCCATAATTTTTGCCAGGGGTTGTATTTGGTCCAGAGTTTAGACACAGCTGACTGTGAACAACCAACATCTTTTGCAACATTGCGTGATGATTTACCCTCTTTTAAGAGTTTGATAATCCTCTCCTTTGTTTCAATTTACATCTCTCATGTTGGAGCCATGATTCATGTCAGTCCACTTGGTGCAACAGCTCTCCAAGGTGTGTTCACTCCTTTTTAGATGCAGACTAACGAGCAGATCTGATTTGATGCAGGTGTTAGTTTTGGGGATGAAAATTTACAGGGTGATTCCATAATTTATTCCTCAGAACTGAGTGAGTCCATTTTTTATTCCCCTCTGCTTGGTCTAAAAAAGTAACCGTTAATGACTGCCACATTTATTTTTCCTAATTTCTTATAGTGCTTCTTAAAACCAGAAAGTTGCCATTTGAATTGACTTTAGTTTTGTGTCATGTCTGTGATCTGCTTTTTTTCTACAAAATTAAACTGAATGAACATCCTCCGAGGCCGGTGATTCCATAATTATTGCCAGGGGTTGTAGAAGTTGCCTCCACGACTGATCCCAGATAAGCTGTTGAAGATGAGTGAGTGATAAGAGAGTAATTCTATGTAATACAGTCACTGCATTTATTTACTTTTTACTTATTTTTTCAATATTTTACATTGTGCATTCAAACCAGTGGGTATGTCTGCTAGTTGTGGTAATAATGCTTCTGTACACCACCACAATGGAGTCAAAAGGAAAGCCATTTTTCTTTAGACAAGTCAGAGGATGAATACACAGATATTTCCAAGATACCCAAATATGTTTTGGACTTCATTCACATCAATAATTAGGAAATACAAACAGTATAATGCTGTCTGGTAAATATGACTGGAATTCTCAAAAACTGAGTCACCATGTAAAAAGGAGACAAGTGGGGGAAGCTACCAAGACACTGAAGGCATTACAGGTTTCTGTGGCTGTGTTTGGAGAAATTGTGCACAGTGTAGCTTTTGCCTGTAACATCAGTTATACACCTTCATGGTGGAGTTATACACCTTCATGGTGTATAACTCCACCATGAAGGTGTATGACTTTATATGCTGTAATTTTTATCGTGACATATAAAAATTAAGGAATTTGTTTAAAAAAAAAAGATCAAACATGGGCTTGTCTCTCATCTGCTATCTGGCAAATTATAGCTGAAATTTTACATTTTGTTTTGAAGAAAATTCTTCAATGTTACTCTTCACTATGAAGCTGTGATACAACAGACTCCTTCAGAGTAGTCTTGCATATCTTGATGGCTTCCCTCACTGTACCCTTCTTGGATGGTCACCTACTTTTTGAGAACTGTTTACTACAGTCAGATTTACCATAGAGTATCACACTGTGTGGATTTCTTAGTGATTGATGCAAATGTGGGCAGCACGGTGGCTTGGTGGTTAGCACTGTTGCCTCACAGTGAGGAGGTCATGGATTCAATTCCCACCTGTTGCCTTTCTGTGTGGAGTTTGCATGTTCTCCCCTTGTGTGTGTGGGTTTCTTCCGGGTGCTCCGGTTTCCTCCCACATCCAAAGACATGCGGGTTAGGTGGATTGGAATCTTTAAATTGTCCATAGGTGTGCGAGTGGGTGCGAATGTGTTTGTCTGTTTGTGACTCTGTGACAGACTGGCGTCCTGTCCTGGGTGTACCCCACCTCGCGTTCTATGACTGCTGGGATAGGCTCCAGCCCCCTGCGACCCTTGATTGGACTAAAGCCCCTTTCACATTGGCGTATTCGTAGAGCTGCGTATTGCGGCATTGTGTTTCATTTAAATACGCCCGAAATGCACGCATACTCAGCCTTTTTCCGTGTTCGTAGATCTACTTGCAGCTGTCCTGTCTCTTGTCAGTGCAAATTAATATCAGCTGGTTCAGTCCCAACTGATGGCCTGAAAAAAGGTGTCTCATTACCAAGGTGTTACACAAGAAATATCTCATAATGGGTAAAAGCAAAGAGCTCTCTCTCTCTCAAGATCTTTACATCCTTAATGTTGCAAAACGTACTCATGGAATTGTTTACAGAAGGATTTCTAAATGTCTGAATGTTCCAGTGAGAACTGTTGGGCCATAATCTGAATGTGGAAATGGACCCGGCGCCACAAGGGGGCGATGCCCCCTCACGTCATCAACCTCGCCCCCTCGGATATGAGAGTTATCAAAAATAAAAATAAAAAAGAAAGAAAAAGAAATACTGGAAAATATAGCGCCTTGCAGTTTCGTGGATTTTTTAGTCCAATTTTGCATGCTTTTTTTTTTTAACAGCGCATTGTGCTCTGCGTCCTCATCAAGCAGGCTGGTGTTCTGTCGAGATGACGGGACACCCGTTGCGGCACCGCGAAGGGAGAGCACGTGCATTGTGTTCACCGTGTCTGTTTATAAGAATCTTCTCACCCAGAAGAAAAAAAGAGCGCCAACAACTACCCATAACTGTGTTCTTCACTCGGAAAAAGACAACGGCAGCAAGGTGTGAGTGGAAAAAGGCATGACAGTGGCGCGGCGCCAGGACGAAGAGGCGCGATCAGAGGAACTGTGAAATACTGGTCAGTCACTATCAATAATTTCTTATGTGTCCAACCTCGTAAGTTGATCGTTAAAATTAAATTAATTAATTCTAAAAGCCATCATAATTATTTATAGGAAAACATTCTATTTTTATTTCTCAAACAAATGTTTGGGCCTGAAAACAGGTTGTTCTTATTTTTCTACTGAACTTGAACTTTGAGAGTGTTTACATACGAGAGAAAAGTGAGAAAATGTTAATGCCTGATTGAGAAAAGTGTATAAAGTGTGTAGTGAGGGGTTTTACAGCCTTAAAACGTCTATAATAATTGTAAAAAAAATAGCGCTGACTACTTCACGGATTTCGCCTATTGCGGACTATTTTTAGAACTTAACTCCCGCGATAAACGAGGGACCACTGTATATCTACATGAAAGGTTTATGTGGGGTTAATCTACTGTCTCGTGTCGTTTCTCAGATCAGTTGTTGGTTTGGTTTTGTGGTATGCAGGAGATCACTTGACTGAGGGTCTATATGTTCAAATAATAATTAAAAAATACTGTCATCACTCTTTACTCTTAGTCAGTGTCTTACAACGGGGTAGCCTAAATACACGAGCTTTCTAGGAGTGCACCCAATTCATTACGCACGCTCAGAGGCAGAGGCACTTTTTTTGTGGGGGGAGCGACCCCGCCCCCTGTGATAAACTCATCACCCCCTTAATATTTTTTTTCTGCCGCCGGGCCTGTGTGGAAAGAACATCAATCAGAGCCGGCCCAAGGCATACGCCAACTACGCAGTCGCTTAGGGCCTCCACGCCACCAGGGGGCCCCGAGAGCACCGAGACGTTGTGATAAAAAAGTAAATATATACATGAAATTAAAATAATATTGAATAATTTAAACGAAATTATATTACACCCGAAAAAAATAAATTCATTTGACAAAATACAAATACTAGGTTAATTGATGCCTCCTGTTGGCTGCTGCCACCGTTGGGCAAAAAGAAGTAGGAACACGAGAAAAAACAAGACAAAGGTAGGTTTGCATGTCCAATATTACAATTTTTGTTGTCATTATTTGCGAAATGCTCCGTTCGTTTAGTGTAAAGTGCTTTAGGTGTCTTAAAGTCAGAGGTGATTGCTCTGCAAGGGAAGCTCAGCTTCCCCTAAAATGTCAAAAAATAAGTGATCAAATATATACTGTTGTGTGTGCATGTCATTGAGTAAATATGCGCTACAACGCGCTCAACTTTTGTTCAGAATCAGCTTATCACTGGTAACGACGCGGCTTTCCTCTCACTCAAACCCGCAGCTTCACAGTGCTTTAAACAGACTTCAATAGCGACACAAAGCATGCAGCGAAACAAGACGAGTCATTGGATAAATGCTGGGCTTTGTCCCGCCCATTGGACGCTCAGCGTGTCTGGGGGTCTATGGGGCAGTGGGCTGGTCTCGGCTGGCCCAGATGGTCAGATTCTGCATGATGATTGGATGATCTGTCTGAGGCTGAATCCCTTTTTGATTGACAGCGAAGTGAGCGAATCAGCGATCTTTTGGTGTAAACATCCGTGGGAGCATTTTCATTCTATTCTGAATTGAACCGGAGACTTTCCTAATCTTCTTAGCGGCATTTTCTTTGTTAAAAACGACTAGCGACAAATCGAGCTTCTATTTCAGGTGTTTTTTTTGTAGCTGCTTGTGTTTGGAGACTGACTTCTATCGCAGTTTCTGTCCCTACCGAGCAGCGGTGCTGCTGAGCTCCTCCACCGTCTCAAAGCACTCACGGGCGGACAAACTTCACACTAGCCTCGCGCCAGTCCCAGCTAGCGAGCTAGCAAGCTGCACATAATGGCAGACAATTTGAATGTTGTGGACCGGATTTTGGCGAAGCCATTTGATACTCTTCCTTACGAAGAAAAACTTAGATTTAAACAGCAGGGCAGGTCAACTCCTCAGATGAATTTGGTGCAAAAGGTGGGGAAAAGTAGCTCAGCTCTCAATGGTTTGCAGGCCAAAGTTAAAGCAATAGCCCCAGTGCAATGTTTGTGCATTGCTATGCACAAACATTGCTGTTATGTTGTGGATTTCTATGTTCATTTTGGAGATTATTTAAGTATTGTATTTATTATTTAAGTATTTAATTTTGATTACAACTTTATTTTTCTGTAAGATAATGTGAATGTCATTTGACTATTTTGTATTTGGATATTGAACATTTTGCACACCATTGCACATCTGAAAGAAATTAAACTATTTAATGTGTTTACTATAAATGCAGCCTCCTGCCTGCTGATGTTACTTTCAAATAGTTAAATTAATGAGCCATACTTATACATCACGCTGTATGTAGAAGTTAATTAAAACATATTTATGAGTTTGCTACCCCTTTAAGGTTAAAAACAAGAATGACACCTGTATGATGTAAGATAATTACAAATAATGCTAATGATTGTGGGTACGTTACACACATAACAGTGTAGCCTATGGAATAATGAGGCATCTGGTGCTGAGGTGATGGTAGGGGGGCCCCCAAATGAAATTCTGCTTAAGGCCCCATAAAGGCTTGGGCCGGCCCTGACATCAATTCACCACAAACCAGCCACAACCAAGTGCTCCTCACAAGATTTCTGACAGAAGCGTGAAAAGAATTTGAAGAGTTGTCCAAGAGCCAAGGACCACTTCAGAAAGACATGAAATTAGCAGCTACAACTGTTTCAAAGAAAATAAGTAATGCACTCAAGTGCCACGGCCTGTGTGCACGCTCACCACACAAGATTCCACTGCTGAAGAAAAAGCATGTTGAAGCTCATTTAAAATTTGCTGCACAACATTTAGACAAACCTGTGAAATACTGGGAGAATATAGTCTGGTCAGATGAGACCAAAATTGAACTCTTTGGATTCCATAATACACACCATGTTTGGAGGTCAAATGGCACTGCACATCACCCCAAAAACACCACACCAACAGTGAAATTTGGAAGTGGGAATATCATGGTGTGGGGTTGATTTTCTGCATCTGCCACATGTAACTTCATGTAATTGAAGGAAGGAAGTTATTCCACATAACAATTTATGGCCAGCTATGTTTTGATTTCTTTGTATGCGTTGATTACTTGGATTATTAGCAACATCTGGCGAAAATTTCAATTGTCAATTGCACCTATAGAAATACATTTACTGAGAAAAATGGTAACGTTTTCAATACTTATTTTACCTGCTGTATGATATTCTGGTGTGTTTCTCTACCTCGGTACTTAGGACACCAGCAAATGGAAAAGGCCAAAAGGAGGCCCACCATTCACATGGCTGCAGCAGGCAGATGACTAGTTGTCTGTCTGGGTGTTTATGATGCAGGGCCCAAGGCAGTTCAATCGTGTGATGAATGTCACACATGGCACCAGCACGTGGCCATATTGGAAATGTCCCTTAAGAAAACTGACTCCAGAGGTGACAATTTCTTGTATTTAATTTGTCCAACTACTTATGGGCTCCAAAATGAAGGGGTTGTTTATAAAAATGCCTGTAATTCCTAAATGTCAATGCAATATTTTTAAAAAAAATTCTTAAATTAAAGCTAAAAGTCTACACTTCAAGCACCCCAGGGCCTGGTTTCATAAAGCAGTCTAATCTTCTAGTTTATTAAACGTACTTAGCCGACTACAGTTAGTTGCCTAAAATTATCTGTCTAATCACTAGAGACGGGTATTGATAAGATTTTATCGATATCAATGCGATTATCGATTCTGCTTATCGATCCGATTCCCTTATCGATACCTCTTGTGAATTTTGTACTAAAAGTAGGCTTTACAGGTTTTCTATGTATTTCATTGAGTCTTGGATGGTGAGAACAGTCATAGTCAACCCACAGACCTGCTCCAAAAACCTACAACTAGGGATGGGTATTGATAAGATTTTATCGATGCCATTATTGATTCTGCTTATCGATCCAATTCCTTATCGATTCCCTTATCGATACCTCTTGTGAATTTTCTGTTTTCTATGTCAACAACATTTTATTGAGTCTTAAAGTAAATAAATATGAAATTGGTCACTGTATCCTTGATCTCTGGACATAAATAAAAATAAACAAAACGGTGTTTCACTTTGAAGTTATTAATTCCGACTGGATTCTATCGTTCTAACTTGACTCGGCAGAGAGCCGCGCAGCGTTTGGAGCTGTGTGAACAGAACGGAAGATGATTCTCGTTTCTTTCTCACAACAAGACAGGAGTCCCAGTTAGTGACTTTAATCCGCACAAAAGTGACTCACAATTTCACATATTCAGGGATGAAAGTGGTGGAAAACAAAAAAATCTGAAACCCAAAATTACCCCCAAAACACCACCCGCATGAAAATGTTTGAATTCTAGAAGCTCTGAAATGCAATCTGGGGCTATTCCAGACGATAACCTGGAGTGAGTGCAGCATCCATTTAGTGAGAAAAAACCAACTTTCCTTATTCAAATTCATTCCAGTAGTATTCTGCTCTTACTAGGATACAGCAGTTTTCTAGCTTGGCAGATAGTTCTGGAGGAAATCACTGAAGAAATTAACACATTAAAAATATGGTTTGACTGAAACAAATTGTCATTAAACTTAAATAAGACAGAGATGAAGTGGAGGTGTAAGAGTCACTTGGTGTTCACAGGAAACACTTATTTCTGTATGTATGTATTTATTTATGTATGTTCATTGTTAGTTGGTTTTATATAATCTGTGTTTTTATTCAGGTTCTTTTTGTCTCTTTCTCTAAAATTGTACATAATCATTAGATTAGTTATTATTACTATTATTGTTGTGGTTGCTATTATTATTAATATATAAACAAAAATAAATAAAAAAAAATTACAATTTGTAATATTTTTGACTCTTTTACGACAACAAACGCTTGACAGCTGCAACTGCTTAATGCTAACTTTAACACTGAAAATGCCATAGACATGCTAACATGGGTCCCGTTTTCAAGTTATAAAATACATCTATCAACTGTTTCAGAAGACCATAACAGGTTGGTTTAACATAAAAAAAGGTAAATAATACTCACAGCCATATGCTCTTTAGGGTTTTAGTGGGGGAAAATTAAGATAAAGCGAAAGAAAAAAATGAATCAACAAAGTAATGATTGAAGTACTGTTTCGATCTGCGAATCACTGCTTCGATTGGTTCAAGGTTCAAAGCAAAGCCGCACTGCAGAAAAGTTGATTACAGACCCGCTGCACGGTCTGTAATCAATGTAGAGAAATTATAATTTTGCTGACAAACACCCCCCAAAAACAATTGCCACTCTGAAGGACCGATAAGGGAATCGTTAAGTAAAAAAGATTATTGACGTCGGTGGATCGAATCATTTCTTAACGATACCCGAAAGGAACCGGTTCTCGATACCCATCACTGTTTCACATCAATGGCTAACTTACAGATTTGTTGTTTTACGTTCAACTACGATTTTCACAGGCATAACGCCCTCATGAGCACCATTACCAAGAGACGCCTCCAATGCACAACAGTTTTGTTTACTTCCAGGTTGTTGTTGTCATGAACTGTCCAGTCTTTGTTACGTTAAATGGCTTTATTAACATTTATGGAAACATACGAACTGCAGAATGGCGTGCTTAGCACTTAGCCTAGCAGTTCTTCTACAGTTCCGTCAAGGCATTTGTGCACACAACGCTGCTCAGCTTAACAGTGATGCCTGGTGGCTAACATGAGAACTGTCACAAACACATCCTGACAGTCGTCTGCTCTCCATTTGGAGGAATATGAGCAACGTAGGGCTGCTCTTGATTGTTCCATCAAGTGTTGGTATAGGTTAGCCGTGATTTTTGAGGTAAGACACTGAAGTTTTGTTGACTAAAATAAGATTAGTCTCCTCTCTACCAGGCTAAAAACTTTAGTCGGGTAGCGTGAAATTTTATCTGACTAAGTTCTTTGTGCAATGACGAACGTCAAAAAATTAGTCAACTACCGTATTTTCTGCACCATAAGGCGCACCTAAAAGCCTTAAATTTTCACAAAAATCGGCCGTGCACCCTATAATCTGGTGCGCCTTATGTGCGCACTGAATTCTAAAATTTGTAAAAACGACCGACGTTGTCTTTGACCGTCAGAATATCGGACCATTTCCCACTGATACAAGGACGTAATACGTAAAGTACGTACGCTTGTAGCGTAGAGTACGTACGCTGCCAGCGATAAACCAATCAGAGAAGAGTCAGTGAGTCCGTGGTACGTACACTTACCTCAGCCACTCCTCCGGTAGTTACCATATACTACAGGTATCCTGCAAAACAACATTTGTTTGTCTAAGGACCCCCGAAAATGGCGCCAGCGAAGAGACATGCTTACGAGGCAAACTGCAGGCTATCAGTTACGCGGTTGTTCATGGGAATAGAGCAGCTGCGAGAGGAAACAAAAAAATTAACTGCACCAAGTTAAAAAGACCAGAGTTTCCGCAGAAACAAAGCGAGGTGGCCACAGCTAGAAGACCAGCTGTTCAATTCAGACACAGAAGATGAAGACTTCGATGGATTTGTGACAGAACCATAATAAAAAATAATGTGAGTACCATATTGTTAAATACCGGTAGTTCAAAGTTGTTAAAAAGTTCAAATAAACTCACCGTTTTGCTTCCGTGACTTTTTTTTTCTTTTTGTAGACTATATGTTTTAGCGTGCGCGAGGCCGCGCCTTATAATCCGGTGCGCCTTTTGTAAGGGTTAAGTACCCGCTAATTGAGGGTGCGCCTTATAATCTGGTGCGCCTTATGGTGCAGAAAATACGGTAAGTGAGTTTATTTGACTAAACAAAATTAGACTGCTTTATGAAACCAGGCGCTGGACGGTTTCATTTAACCTCCATTGTGATGATGTACAAAGATAAACTTGCCAAAATTGTGTCACTACTTATAGACCTGACTGCATTCCAATTACCAATTTGCAGACTTTCTGATTCTGTCACACAATAAGCAATGTTACAACACTGAGTTAATTTTCAGGAACCTATACACCCGGTAATGGTAGCAGAATTTCTTGATGTACTTGCCTCAACCTGAAAGAGCTCTCCTGCCCCCTCACAGTCATTTGAGGTGATCACTGGCGTGTGAATGTGCACAAAGCCATTTTCCTGAAAAAAATAAAACATAAAAAACTCAACCTTAAGTGTTCCTCTGCATTCTGAAAATACCATTCCGCTGTTAGTCTCACCTTGAAATATGAGTGTATGGCTGCTGTGGCTTCACTTCTTATCCGCAGCAGAGAACTAAAGGCGTTTGTTCTGGACCTCAGGTGAGGAAACTGGCGAATATACTCAAGACTGTGCCTCTCTTTGATTTTAAAGGGAAATTCCTGGAACAAGGAAAAGCTGAGGACATCAAACTTCTTTTATCTCGACAGATGTGGCATTATAAAGTTAAAATACTGTAAAAACCTTAAACCTGGGCTGTGAAAGGGGATTTTACTTACCAAAGTGTTACACTCGCCAATTACATGGATTTGGTCTGCTTGTAGTTCAAATGGTTGTTTTTGGTGCGGACTTTCTTTCAGGGTACCATTTACTTCAACAGCACTACCAAATGTAAGAAGCCTTGATGAAAGAAGCAGAGAAGAGTTTATTCAAATTTGGATATCATATTCTTATTCACTCACACCACATCAAAACGTGGCCGAATATCAGGATAATAACGTCTCTACTTCATATGTACTTGTGTTTGGATAGTGGTGTGTCTGCAGCCAACCACGACCAGTAGTTCATTTAATTAGGCTAAAGGCTAACCGTGAATGTTAGCACCGTCTCAACAAGCAAAAGATGACTGAATTTGCATCATTTCTAACATCTTTCTGTTAGTCTGTAGAAAGAGTAATAAGAAATTAAATGCAAAAACTGTGGCTGTTTAAACAGTTACCAATTCCTAATAATATCATTCAAGAACCATTTCAAAGTACTAGCTGTAAAAACACTTAACCTCCGCCACCACCCCCCCCGGCACAGAGGAACATAGCATCATGGGAGACATAATCAAGAACACAGTCGATCTGTCCATCCGTCTGTACTATATCTCCAAATTCTATGGGCCCAAACTAACCAAATTGGGTGGTGGGTTTTCCTAGTGTGGGGAATAATCACTGTAGGATCAGTGACCTAATTTGCATATCAATTAGATTAGTGGATCAGTGCAGGAAAAACTCCATTTTAGCTCAAGCACACTATATTAGTTAAGCCAGGAACACAGAATTATGAGAAAACCTACAACTGACTCCAAGGCACTCACTTCATCCAGGGTCGCATTTTATCCAGCACTAGGTGATAGAGTTGTATTGTTCACATCTTCTTGTCATAGTACGCAATAAAACATGATACAAAGATGAAGAATCTTGTCAGGAATTCCTAATTTAACATATTTCAGGCTGGGTCAGGTGCTGTGCTGGTGCCAGACATCACTGCATCCACCACACTAACTCAAATTCTTTATTAATTGTAACTCGCTAAATCCTGCATAAATGTGAACTCTCTACTACTTTCTTAGTATTTTCAATTTCAGTTTTCATTGAGATTATTGCTAAAGAATGAAAAATCCTTGAAAATAATAATATTTTGCGCAATCAGCTGTCAAACCAGAATTTGCCTGTAAAAATGCAACGCACAATGCCTCCATTTATAAAGTAGGGTAAGTGTACCCATTACGCCCACCAAAATCTAAGTGTCGCTATTTTGCCTATATATTGACATAATTTGTTAAAGGCCAAGACTTGCCTCTCATTTGTATATTTAGTAATTAGTTGATGTACAATTCAAAAGATGTAATTAAGAAATTTTAGGGAAAAAGTCAAAAGTCTGGAATGGGCTTAAAAGGTACCATCCAGGGTTTTCATGTATCCCATAATCCCTTGAGTGCCAGAGAGTCGCTGCAGTCGAAACAACATAGAGAATCCACACTATGACAATTGTAAATGAATATTATACTACAAAAAATGTATTTTTTTTATGCTTTTCGTCACGTTAATAAGAGACTGCATGCATGTTACCCTGAAAACGTACTAAAACAACTGTAACGAATAATCCGTGTCTGCTACGCTTAATCTGCGTGGAATTTAATAAACGCAAAACAAATTTCAGACATATTATATATATTAGTCTGGAACAAAGAGGACAAACAGTGTTGTAAAGGACAATAATCAAGACGTTAAAGAGCAAACTTCACTTTTCCCCAGAACGACATGATCAGGAAGAGAGCGTAGCTCACAGCAGCTCCCACTGAAAATAACGGAGAGACAGCCTGTGATTCTCGCATGTTTACATAAGACAAACGCAATAACAATGTCTATAAACCCAGAGAATATATTCATGAGAGTTTTAGGCACAATATAAAAATAGTTTTATGTTGCGATGATAATGGTGTTGTTCGTGTGCAGCGGTTAAAGTGCAGCATGATCAGAGCATCTCAATGCAGTTCTCAATGTTACTGAGATCTCGCAGTGCGGTGACCTCTCCGAGGTTTTGCGGGATTTGAAACCTGAAAAGGGCGGATAGTAACAATTAAGCCCATGTGTGTTCCAAATAAGCCCATAACATCATTTACTGATAAACTTGTTTTATGCAATAATTAATGCATAAAGATAGAATTAATACAATATATTTTATAAAAAAAATTTTAATCCCTTTTGAACAAGATCATCTGAACAAATGACATAGATGACAAACAGTGCAGTACACAACACAGAACAATGAATTGGTTAATTTAGTTTCATTTCAGGCAATTCAATTAAAAATAAACAGCAATATATTTATTAGATAGTGAACATGTATTTAAAAAAAATTGTATGTACATATTAAAATTGACATTTTATCTATGTATATATCTCTCTGTCTATCCATCTATACTTGCACGACTTTGGTGCACACATTTGCACGCCCTGTGTCATGCAGGAGAGTAAACTTATCTTTAACGGGTGTAGACTGAATGTGAGAGGGACACGTGCAACTGCGTAAAGACAATGTTGAAATGTTCAAAAAAATCTTTCACGCATAAATGTCGTGCAACGTTGAGCAACCTACTCGCCAACACTACGTGCACCTCATCAAGTTGAGCAAAGAAGTGAACAGAGCGAGTGATTGCGTCAGCGCACCGCATCAGAGTGCAGCTCATCTGAACGATTATAACGAGATATTAAATCTATCACAAACATACTTTTACAGCTGCACACAAGAAGGAAAGAACATACAACTCTGTTACTAAGCCACGGCAATGCAAACATGACAAATAATTACCTTTTTAAGACGGCTCCAAATGCTTCCTCCGTCTCGTTCAGCGTGCACACACGCTCGAACAGCTGCTGCTGGAGCAGTCCTCTGTGATTCAGGAAGGGATTAGAGCCATTTTCAACAGCTAACTCGCAGAGAAAATGATTAATCCGCTTAGAAATAATTATTCTATATATGCAGCATCCAGCACACAACGGCAGTGCATCAAATTTGTGCAAGTGCCAGGGGGCCTTAATTTATTCAAAACACTCACTGCCATAGTTAATGAAGAACAATTAAGCACAAGCAAGTATTAAAGTACTTTACCATGCTTTGTTCCACTGGATGCCACGCATTGTGCGCTGGACGCTGTGTATATAAAATAATTATTTCCTAGCAGATTAATCATTTTTCCCGAGAGTTGGCTGTTGAAAATGCCTGTAATCGCTTCCAGAATCACAGAGGACTGCTACAGCAGCAGATTTTTTTTCCCTCCCTCTCTCTCGCACGCTGAATGAGGTGGAGAATGCATTTGGAACTATCTAAAAAGTTAAGTACTTGTCATGTTTATATTGTAATTACTTAGTAAAACAGTTGCATGTTCATTCATTCTTGTGTGCAGCTGTAAAAATATGTTCATGATAGATTTAACATCTTGTTATAATCGTTCATACGAGCTGCGCTGTGATGCGGTGCACTGACGCAATCACATGTAGTGTTTTTTTTAATTGTTTGCGCAATGTTCCCGTGACGTTCACGGAATTAATGCGTGATGGAGATTTTGAACATTTCAAAATTTTCTTTCCGCACTTGCACGAAGCTGCGCACAGTTTACAACAGCTTACAATGAGTTTGAGATGAATTTACTCTCGTGCACAGCAGAGTGCGTGCAAGTGCGCGGATCAAAGTCGTGCAAGTGTCAGGGCACCTTTAGCTGGCTGCATACTGGCCGACATCTCAATGTCCCCTGTGTGCCTCTATTCTCATTTATAAGAAACCTGTGAAGCAAGCAACTGCCCACTGAGCAACATGTGAATGAGATGCAAAGTGGGAGCCAGTCCTGGAGGAAGGATGATAGAGAGCTTGACTGCTACAGTCAATGCTGCATGGCCTTCCCAAGAAAATCACAAGTGTGTGATGATAAGTGAACTCCCCTGGGGCCATAACAGACACAATGATGAATTAGGCTGAGAATAAGAAGTCCTAATGAACATAAAAGAACGACTCAGAGGAGTAAGCCAAGTAAGCCAAAATGTTCCTTCAGGAAGTAGCCGGAGGAGCTGCTTTACAAACTGGAAATGGAGGACTCCAATAAACGGGAAATGTAAATAAAGAGCCGAAAAAGTATTTTAAGTTTTCAAATATTATAACTGACTGTCATGACTACTGAATAAATGTGATCAAGGTCCTCGAACAAAACACTGGCACTTTATTTTACTCTAAAGGTGTGCGCACACACACACACACACAAGTGTATTGCCCGTGGGGATCCATGGGCTCTCGATTGGGTAGTATTTATAAAACAGGTAGCTGATATTTTAAAGGGTGGTAATAAATTGTGCAAAGTCTCAATAAAGAGTTGGAATGGCGTGTGAGTCCAGAATGTTTTTCAAACCTTACACCTCAACAGTTTTTATAAGACGAATTCAAACCTTTTATTTCCTGTTAATTACATATTTAATTTACCGTGTTAATGCATTTAGCAAATTTAGGTTCTTGTTATCATATTCACACTATTATTATCACTATTATTACTCATATTTTCTCATTTGATTTTTAAATGGATCAAAATGGAAATAAGTGTTTTCACTTTCTTGGGTCATCCATGTATTTTGAACATATTTACAATTATATTATGTACTTACATTGAACTTACTAAATAAAAATCACGTATGCATGCTTTTAATATATAGATAATTTACTGCCCCTGCTGGAATGGCATGCAAGTCAAGAATGTAATTACCACATTGTTCAGTGTTGTTAGCTAATATCCGTAGTTTCTCAAAAAATATTAGTCCTATCAACTTTCTGTTTACATGGGGTTCGTCCTTGACCCAAAATACAACCCCAATTCCAATGAAGCTGGGACGTTGTGTGAAATGTAAAAACTGATTATAATGATTTGCAAATCCTCTTCAACCTATATTCAATTGAATACACCACAAAGACAAGATATTTAATGTTCAAACTAATAAACTTTATTTTTTTTGTGCAAATATTTGCTCATTTTGAAATGGATGCCTGCAACACATTTCAAAAAAGCTGGGACAGGGGCAACAAAAGACTGGGAAAGTTGATGAATTCTCAAGAACACCTGTTTGGAACATTCCCCAGGTGAACAGGTTAATTGGAAACAGGTGAATGTCATGACTGGGTATAAAAGGAGCATTCCCAAAAGACTCAGCCATTCATAAGCAAAGATGGGGTGAGGATCACCACTTTGGGAACAACTGCGTGAAAAAAATAGTTCCAACAGTTTACGAACAATGTTTCTCAACATTCAATTGCAAGGAATTTAGGGATTCCATCATCTACAGTCCATAATATAATCAGAAGATTCAGAGAATCTGGAGAACTTTCTACACATAAGCAGCAAGTCCGAAAACCAATACTGAATGCCCATGACCTTCGATCCCTCACGCGGCACTGCATTAAAAACAGACATCATTGTGTAAAGAATCTTACCGCGTGGGCTCAGGATCACATCAGAAAACCATTGCCAGTTAACACAGTTTGTCACTACATCTACAAGTGCAAGTTAAAACTCTACCATGCAAAGAGAAAGCCACACATCAACAACATCCAGAAACGGCGCCACCTCCTCTGGGCCGGAGCTCATTTGAAATGGACAGATGCAAAGTGGAAAAGTGTGCTGTGGTCTGATGAGTCCACATTTCAAATTATTTTTGGAAATCACGGACGCTGTGTCCTCCAGACAAAAAAGGACAAGGACCATCCAGATTATTACCAGCGCAAAGTTCAAAAGCCAGGATCTGTGATGGTATGGGGGTGTGTTAGTGCCCATGGCATGTGCAACTTACACATCTGTGATGGCACCATTAGTGCTGAAAGGTACATCCAGGTTTTGGAGCAACACATGCTGCCATCCAAGCAACGTCTTTTTCAGGGACGTCCCTGCTTATTTCAGCAATGCAAATGCTAAGCCACGTTCTGCACAACAGCGTGGCTTCGTAGTAAAAGAGTGCGGGTACTAGATTGGCCTGCCTGCAGTCCAGACCTGTCATCCATTGAAAATGTGTGGTGCATTACGAAGCACAAAATATGACAACGGAGACCCCGGACTGTTGAACGACTGAAGTTGTACATCAAGCAAGAATGGTAAAGAATTCCACCTACAAAGCATCAACAATTAGTGTCCTCAGTTCCCAAACACTTATTGAGTATTGTTAGAAGGAAAGGTGATGTAACACAGTGGTAAACATACTACTGTCCCAGCTTTTTTTGAAATGTGTTACAGGCATCCATTTCAAAATAAGCAAATAAAGTTTATAAGTTTGAACATTAAATATCTTGTCTTTGTGGTGTATTCAATTGAATATAGGTTGAAGATGATTTGCAAATCATTGTATTCTGTTTTTATTTACATTTAACACACCGTCCCAACTTCATTGGATTGGGGTTGTACACAGTAAAGGAAATGACAATTCAAAGAATTCAAAAATAATAATTCTCAGGATCAATTCAAATGGAACACAGAGTATTTATGGCACATTAATGCATCAACTTGTTCAACCTTCACTCTCTTCTGAGTTTTCCTAGTTTTGGCAGGAGTTTTAGAGCTATTGATAGTCTCTGTTTTCAAATTATTGACCACCTTGAAATCTTAATTTCTGAATACTGTACATTTGGAAGTTTAAAAACTTTTCTTACATTAGAAAACTTGTAATTAAAATAGAATGAATTAAAAAAAAAAAAAGATTATTTAGAATTCTTTGATGTTCATCTGTAAATTAAAACCATAACTCATTTGTTGTTGTTGAGATAATTTCTTGATTCACATTATAAGGAACTTTCGGCATTTATTTTTAGACAGCATGAAAAGTAATGTGTGCATTTTTAAGTCTGGTAGATTCATTCAGCAAATGCTGAAATGTTTCTGATGTGGGACAAGAAATACATTTCTTAAAATATAAAGAAATATGAAACAACACTGTGCTATTTTTTTTATTACTCCATCATTAAAAAAAAGGAAAAAAAAAAGTTATTTAAAGTTTAGACTTGTCTTGGCAATAATTTAAAAAACTGTGTAGCTTTATTTGATAGAAATAGGTTGAACAATTTACGAATATAAAACATTCACTCAGCTCGAGAGTAATTGATTAACTTCCTGCTGATAAACTTCAGCGGAGCACTAATGTCACAGATTATTTTCAATTACTCACCTCGGACAAATTTGCAGAAACTCAGTTGCTTAAACTCATTACTTTTGCAGTTATGACTCGCAGACTGAGAGTTAAACTCTTGACTGTATGCTAACAGACTTACCATTTTTAGCACCTGGGAGCTTCACCCATTACTCCACTTAATGTGGACTTAAGAAATACGCAGTTCATAACTTTTAATGTCCACAACAAACTAAGCCATTAGAAGAACCATGTGCAGTCCCCACGGCACATTACCGCTGCCAACTGTTTGGGCGTGAAACTGAATGGAACTGAATGAATGGATTCTGACATATATCATCAAAAATAACCTGGAAATGTTCACCACATGAGTAAAAACCCGGATTTCCGGTAATTTCCCTTTTATCACTGTCTAAAGCATATACTGATCAACAAAATATTTGTGATTGATTGGTATGAATGACTTCATAATGAATTCACACAGAAGTCATATGATAACATAGTCAAAAACCAAACAAAACACCATAACAGACATATTTATATTTACTTGTACATTAATACGAGGTCTATTAGAAAAGTATCCAACCTTATTATTTTTTTCAAAAACCATATGGATTTGAATCACGTGTGATTACATCAGACATGCTTGAACCCTCGTGGGCATGCGAGAGTTTTTTCACGCCTGTCGGTTACGTCATTCGCCTGTGGGCAGTCTTTGAGTGAGGAGTCGTCCGCCCGCTCGTCGATTTTTTTCATTGTTTAGGAATGGCTCAGAGACTGTTGCTTTGTTTGATAAAAATGTTTTCAAAACTGTAAGGCACAACTGAGTGGACACCATTCAATAAATTCAGCTGGTTTTCGGTAAAAATTTTAACGGCTGATGAGAGATTTTGGTCTGGTAGTGTCGCTTTAAGGACGGTCCACGGCGCCTGACGGCGATCTGCGCTTCGAGGCGGCAGCGTCTCGCCGTTTCAAGTTGAAAACTTCCACATTTCAGGCTCTGTTGACGCAGTAAGTCGTCAGAGAACAGAGAACTTTCAGAAGAAGTCGGCATGAGGAGTTTATTCGGACATTCCATTGTTAACGGTCATTTTGTAATGAAAGAACGTGCGGGCAGAGTCGCATGTCGGGCTGGACACCTCCGTTGGAAATCTTAACGGGCAAGTTGGAACATGCCCAAGCTGTTAAACAATTTCTCAGTTACTCACTTGTTGAAAGCCATTAAAACCCGCCTGAATTCTACAAATGGTTTTCAACACGGAGGTGTTTTTCCTGTCGCGGCGCACACAGATTTGCCGAGTCGTCACGGAAACGACTCGGCGAATTTGCGCGTACGTCTTTCATTAAAAAAATGTCCTTAAACAGTGGAATGTCCGCATAAATTCCTCATGCCAGCCTCTTCTGAATCTTCTCTGTTCTCTCACGATGTCCTGGGTGAATTAAGCCTTAAATTAGGATGTTTTCAGCTCGAAACAGGCCGACGACAGCGCCTGGAAGCGCTGCAGGACGTCCCGCTCCGTGGGAAGTCCTTACACCGACAGAAACACCCCATAATCTCTCATCAGCCGTTAAACTTTTCACAGAAAACCAGCTTAATTTCTCGAATAGTGTCCACTCGGATATTCCTCACAGGTCCAGAAAAAATTTTGATAAAGCAACGCGCGCCGTCTCGAGCAGCGTGTGAAACAAAGGAATTCAGCCGAGAGGGCGGGACCACATCTCACTCAAGGCCTGCCCACAGGGAAATGACGTCACCGACACGCGTGAAAAAACTCACGCATGCGCACGAGGGTTCAAGCATGATTGGTGTAATCGCATGTCATTCAAATCCATATAGTTAAAAAAAAAATAAAAGGGTCGGTTTATTATCTAAGAGACCTCGTATTGTGGTGTATAGAGCGCATAGGGTATGTATGAGCCATTCATTAGTACCTTGACTCCTCTCTGACAGTAAACTGAGCATCTCTGAGTTGTGAACAACACAAAATATTTGAAGATATCATGCTGGGCTTTGGGAAACACTGATCAATATTTTTCACCATTTTCTGACACTTACAGACCAAACAATGAATTAATCAAGAAAATATTCGACAGATTATTTAATAATGACAATGATTATTTGCAACCCCAGTGGAGATGATGCAAGCCATGTAAAATAACAGTATAATAAAGGTTGATAACTTGATTATAGAGATATGTGTTCGTACTTACGAATCTTGCAGCTCTGAAGAAGCGACGATCTGCAGGGACTGTAAGCAGCTGCCATCATTCACATGGAGAAAGAGATTTGCCTTCTGAGCTCTGACAGCACGAACCCATCCCTGAATCAGAAAAACAAATCACACTACACTCAGCTCATTTTCTCCTCACAGAAATAGCACCATATAATATTAAATTAGTATGTTGTGTAATTTTCATCCAATATTTAAACAGTATTATAAATATTAATATCTAAGGTGTGATTACAAACTAACTATTCTGCAATAAAAGCAGAAAAAATTGGAAAGCCAAGTGTAAAAATTGAATATGTATTGCAGTTTAGATAGGAATCTAAGACAACTAAAGTCTCATACAAATGGACTGGATTTATATTGCACTTTTCCAACTGCAGAAGCTCAAAGCACTTATGCCTCACATTCACCCAGGCACATTCACGCACCGATGCTGTCATACAAGGCCCTCACTACACACCGGGAGCAACTAGGGGATTAGGGTCCTTGCCAAAGGTCCTTAGTGTTTTCTGGTCTGGCTAGGTTTTGAACAGAGGATGTTCTGGTCTGACGCCCAACGCATAACCACTAAACCATCACTTCCCCCTAAATCTGTGTGTAAGGGTCGAAACCGTCTTTGTTTTTTGTTTGTTTGTTTTTTGTACCAGGCTGTAAACATGCTTATTACCGCTCTAAAGTTGTTGTTTTAAAATGGGCTTCTATGGGAATTTGCTCTGTTTTGGAGCCAGCCTCAAGCGGCCAGTCAAGGAACTATACTTCCTGGACAGGATCAAATACAAGCTCCAGTGTTGCCAGCTTTGCAGGACACACAAAAAGTTCAGCTGCCAAAACATTGTGATGAACTTCCTACACTGCCATCATTTAGTCCATCATCACCTCTTCAATCACTGTCTGATATTGCTGCTGCCACTGCTAAGTACAGGCACAGACTGCAGCATATCATCCCACGCAGCAGAGAAGGTGATTGACTGCAGTCTGCCATCCCTACAGGACCTGTACCACCTCCAGGGCCCTGAGGGGAGCAAGGAAGATTGTGGCCGATCACTCCCACTCAGGACACCAACTTTTTGTCACCCTCCCATCTGGCAGGCAAGCCTGAAATCCATTAAGAACTAAAACCTCAAGACACAAAAACAGCTTCTCTTTCCATCCGCAACTAGACTAATAAATCATGTCAGAGATCCCCACTTACCTGCCCCCCCCCACTACCACAAAGTACAGATTGGTCATCCTTGCACTGAAAGGTACTGTACATAGGGCTGTGCAATTAACCGAATTCGATCGCGATATCGATATTTGTATCAAATGATCTCCAAACTTGTATAATCGAGTGAAACGATTTAAGGGCCTTTCATCAGTCCAATCCGTCAATGTGTCCCAAGACGCATGACATCAGACGCGTCGCTTCGGAAGCGGCAAGGTGGCAGAGATTGAGGCTACGTCACACTCTGGCTGTTTCCACAACCTGAAAAAAGTTCAGCGATCGCCTTCCTGAATTTGCGTCGCCTGAACCACAAAAAAAGCTTTAAAAAAACAGCAGTAGAACAATTCTCCCATCATCCTGCTGGGAGAAGCTTTTTTTCAGCTACTTTTCGGAGTGACGCTGACCGAGGGAGGACTGATGACTTGGTGGGATATCGATCAAACCGCGACAGTGGGCCGACCCGCACGGAGAAGCCGGCCTTCAGGCATCATTCCTGGGCAGAGCGAGGCAGGCAGCCAGGGTGATGGAGCAAACCCACTCAGTCTGAAATCTCCCACTTTTTGGATATATGCGAAGTCCCAGTTTGCCCAACGGAGTTTAGTTCTGCAGCTTTATCGAGGTGAGAATAATATAAAAATAAAACGTTGACGTTTACTGAACTGCTCTGAAGGTTTAATGATCAGATAACGTTAGCTTAGCCTTTTAGCATAGTTGATCTGAATGAACGCTTTAATTTGTAAATGGTTCAGTCTTTTTTATTTTTACCAAATAAAGCTACAGCTTTTTTCAGACACCACAAAAGCTTAACTTTAAATAACTTATTTTTTCAGGCGTTTTTTTCCTTTTTTATATATAAACTGTTTAGTGTTTCTTTATATTTAAAGAAATATTTTTATTTGTCCTAATCAGGAACATTTGCTGTGCAGACAACCAAACTTCCATTGATGAGCTGAACACCACGAAGTCCAGTCGAAAGAAAACATCTCTGCTCTTCAAAATAGGACAAAAGTGTCTTTCAGCAAAACCACCACAGTTCAAAGCTGCAGAAGAGACCTTCATCTGGTCCCAAGAATCCAGCAGAACATCACCTGCTTCTAAATAAAAGGCTCTTTCAACAGCAACTATTTTATTATTTTTAAACAAAGCTGTTTTTTATATTTTAACAATAAATGAACGGATCATTATAAATATCCACGAATCAAAGTCCAAAGACATTTGCACAAGTAGAAGCTCTCCACTTATTGTGCTCAAATTCATATTTTAGAAATGACTCTGTCCTGATAACAACATTAAAGGCAATTACATATTTTGGCGAAATTACAAGTTGAAATGACCATTAAAAAAATTCATCATGATTCATGAGGTTTATGTCACAGAAATCCTACTTTACAATCACACTGCAGTCATTGTTAAATTATTTCCTGTTGCATTTATAATAAACATTTGTATTTATGTACAGTGTCTGTTTTTCTGGTTGAAATGAGATATAAATAATCTACCAGACTTTTAAAAAAAAGTACAAGTTTCCATGTTATTTTGTCTAAAAATAAATGTCCGAGGTTCCTTATGTTAAACAAGAAATTATCTAATCTGAAATAACAGGTGGTTTTAATTTACAGATGAAAGGTTTCTAAAGAACCATTTATTGATTTATTTAGCTATTTTAATTACAAGTGTTCTAAACTTTTTAAACAGTAATCAGAAATTCTAAGGTAAACAAACAGCAAAAAACATTTCCAAGGATTTTTCTTCAGAAAACTGCTCCACAAATGAGCAGTCCTGTGACACGTCTAACAATTTTTTTTTTTTTTAGAGTGAGAGAAATGTTGAATAAATGCATTGTGTAACTAAAAAAAAAAAAATCGTTTGAATAATTGTGATTTCAGTATTTACCTAAATAATTGTGATACTGATTTTTTCCATAATCGAGCAGCCCTACTGTACACCTGTAATTCAATCACCTGTTTTTGCACAGCCCCACTATGTTATATTTATATTTATTTAGTGATTAAAGTTTTGCCTATCTGACTCTTTAACTTCTTGCGGAAGTGTTTGTTCTTTTCTTATTTGTATTGTTTATGCACCAATAACACCAGATCAAATTCCTTGTATGTGCGGAATTTACTTGCCTATAAATTTGATTGTGATTTTCATCTGAAGTCTTCAACACCATCATCAGACTAGCCACTTCCAAATCAGAAAACATTCAGGGTTCATACACTGAAGGGAAAGAATAGCAAACCTAAAGGCAACAACCTAAAAAAATGTCTTTCAGAACACAACTGGCCAAATGTTTACTTTTAAATATTAAATTAAAAAGATCCTTATTTGTGTAGTGTTCTGTTAAAAGACAAAATCATTAAAAACAGACATATTTTCTTTTCTACTGTAATTACGTTGTAAGTATTTTATGCTTTTAAAAATTTGTTTCTGGAGTATTTTGCACATTTGGAGCCTATGATTTTTACGCACTCAGTTAATTTTTAGCACCAGGCAGATATCAATCACAATCACAATCAGAATAGCTTTCACCAAGAATACAATTTGAATCCGCTTTGAGCTGCACTCTGTACAGGCATGTATAAATAAACACTAAACACTGAATAAGTAACAGTAAAAATGTAGAAGTAAAATAAAACGTGCAAAAATAAATCAATAAATAATGTTCTATTTAAAAAAAAAAATAAAGTTGTCCATCTGATGCACATTTCTGACAAACATAAAAGGTGACTAAAGTGGTCAAAGTTACCTGTACAGTGATGTTTTCTCCCAGACGAGCGCCTGTAAGAGCTTCAGACACTGAAGCTGGTTTCTTTTTACAATAGTGTCGAATACTTAACAATAATCCTCGACATGCAAACCTGCCTGATGCAACAAAAAAACCTTTAGCTGTAGCTTGAAACATGACGATAAACGCTGCGTCTGCCACGACACAAACCGTTAGAAGCACTACACGTCACCGTAACTACAAAAAAACAACCGACATATTTAACAATATTTTACGAATTCCTCTTTCATGTTGTCATTAAATGAGCAAAAACACTTCCTGTCTAACTCTTTCCCCATTCGATGAATATAGTCACGTGGACTATGAACAGCCACTTAGATTTCCGTTCGAGTGAGCGTCATTTTTGTTATTCATGGGAAATGTAGTTGCTTTATAAATCGTTACGTAAAAAGTTGTTAAAAGGTGTTCAAGATTGTACAAATTATTACATCATACAAGGCAGTTGATTCTCATGTTGAAAATGTTCAGGTTCTGATACAGATTTAGTCAGAATGGCATGATTCAAACAATAAATTAAAATTAGAGGGCTGAAGCCAAGGTGGGCTATAACCACAACGCCTATATACATCTAATAATTACAACACATTTGAATTCACACCATTTCACCATAGTTTCTTACATACAGTGGCTTGCAAAAGTATTCAGCCCCTTGGAATTTCATGCATTTTAATTTGTTCATGGCATTTCAAATACAAAAAGTAGATCAGGCTTGTCAATATAAAAAATGTATAAAATTATCTTCCTAGACTCAAACTGAAAGTAAATCTGTACAACTTGCTGTAAATTAATTACAAAAAAATAAAAGCCAAGGTGATGGGTTGCATAAATAATCAGCCCCTTTGGTATAATACCTGTAAATAATCAGTTTAATTGCCAGTTTTCTTCAGATAAGTCAGGGGATGGATACATGAACATTTCCAAGTCACTGAATGTCTTGAACTTTATTTACTTTATTTATTTATTTATTTCACCATGCACAATTTAGAAATTGTGCATGCTGCATGTTTTGCATTTTGTGTCCCGAGTTTTACAGCTTCATGATGAAGTGGTACAGAGGAGGGTTTTCTTTCACCAAAACATTAAATCAAGGCTTGCATCTCAGACTGAAGCTGAACTTTCAGGTTTTCTTTTTAATAAAACCCTCCTCTGTGCCACTTAAACTCTGATAAGACTGAATTGATGGTTCTTGGTCCATTGAGACATGGGCATCAATTTGACCAGTTAACGCTCAGCCTAGGCTCATGTGTCATACATCACACTGACAAAGTGAGGAACCTTTGGGTAATTTTTGATCCTACATTGTCCTTTGAACTACACATTAGAAATATTATGAGTGCTTTCTTCCACCTGCGAAATATAGCAAAGATTCGTCCCATCCTGTCTATGGCTGATGCTGAGACCCTGATCCATGCGTTTATCTCTTCTAGATTGGACTACTGCAATGTTCTACTTTCTGGTTTACCGCAGTCCAGCATTAGGGGTATCCAATTGGTTCAAAATGCTGCTGCCAGACTTTTGACAGGAAGCAGAAAGTTTTACCACATTACATCCATTATGGCATCCCTTCACTGGCTTCCTGTCCCAGTGAGATCAGAGTTTAAGGTTCTGCTACTAGTCTATAAAATTGTTCACGGACTGGCACCTCCCTACTTAGCTGACCTAATTAAACCTTACGTACCGGCCTGGGCTTTGCGTTCTCAGGGTGCAGGACTACTTTGTGTCTCTAGGGTGAATAAGAAGTCTGCAGGCCATAGAGCTTTTCTGTGGAATGATCTCCCTGCATCAATAAAACAGTCAGATTCTGTGGAGACTTTCAAGACTTAAGACGCACTTAGGCTGAATCTCAATTCCACCCCTTGGCCCTTACCCTTACCCCTTCCCCTCCGTTTTGTGCGGGCACGAGAGACAGAGGTGTATCTCGATTCTCTTTTTGGAGCGAGGCGGAGGGGTAGGCAGAGGGCTATAAACCCCTCCAAATGGAGTGTGCATCCAGATTAACTCCATTTGGAGGGGTAGGAGGAGCTTACCACTGTCTCCACAGAAACAAACATGGCGGCAAAAGAGCCGCACAATTGTAAGTGGCTTTCATTATAAAATATGCTGTTTAGAAAGTTATAACTTGACAAAAAACTTTACAGGCAGTTGTCTATGACAGCAACGTGTATGCCACTGGATGCATGTTGCGTATATTGTCGTTCTGAAAAATATCGTAACTTCACTCGTGTGCTGAGCCATTATAATGCGCATACACACGAACGCTATGATAAGACACTTTTATTTCTGATAATAGAAAAAATCATGATAAAAGATAAGCACATTAATTTGTATGTTCATAAATCTTTGGATAATAACGATTCCTGCTGTTGGATTCAAGGTCTGTAACACGTGTGTATTTTGTTAACAAACAGGGAGCCCTGAGCACACTTGTCTCCTAATAAGCTTTCAGGCAGAAAATGAGGAGAAGTTTCACCAATGGGACTAAGTTGGAAAATATACACACACACACATGTATATGTGTAACACATAACCTGACGTCCTAATAGACTGATATTATTTATCAAGGACATTTCTAAAGGAAATAGGGCTGGATACAAAAAATGGGAGAATTTGAAAGAGAAATATAAGGTTAACAGAACTAGCTGCAGCCCATAACATACATACAGGTGCTGGTCATATAATTAGAATATCATGAAAAAGTTGATTTATTTAAGTGATTCTGTTCAAAAAGTGAGACTTGTATAATGTACGAGGTCTATTAGAAAACTAACCGGCAGTTTTATAAAAAAAAAAAAAAAACTATATGCATTTGAATCACGTGCGATTACACCAGACATGCTTGAACCCTCGTGCGCATGCGTGAGTTTTTTCACGCATGTCGGTGACGTCATTCGCCTGTGGGCAGGCTTTGAGTGAGCACTGGTCCAGCTCTCTCGGCTGAAATCCTTTGTCTGAGACGCTGCGTTGCTTTATCAAAAAAAATTTTTTTTTCAGAACCTGTGAGGGATATCCGAGTGGACACTATTCGAGAAATTCAGCTGGTTCTCGGTGAAACATTTAACGGCTGATGAGAGATTGTGGAGTTTCTTTCGCTTTAAGGACAGCTCACAAAGCGGATCGGCGCGGCGCGGTCGGAGGTGGCGTCCGTCTGGCAGTTTTGAGCTGAAAACATCCTAATTTAAGGCTCTGTTCACCCAGGTCGTCATCAGAGAACAGAGAAGTTTCAGAAGAAGTCAGCATGAGGAGTTTATGCGGACATTCCACTGTTAAAGGAGATTTTGTAATGAAAGAACGTGCGGGCAAATTCACCGAGTCGGTTCCGTGACAACGCCACAAATCCATCTGCGCTGCGACAGAACACCTCCGTGTTGAAAACCATTTGTAAAATTCAGGCGGCTTTTGATGGCTTTCAACAAATGAGTATCTGAGAAATTGTTTAACAGCTGGGCATGTTCCAACTTGTCCGTTAAGGTTTCCAACGGAGGTGTTTTTCCTGTCGCGACCCCCCGCGGTCGGATCCGGCCCAACATGCAAATCTGCCCGAACGTTCTTTCATTACAAAATCTCCTTTAACAGTGGAATATCTGCATAAACTCCTCATGCCGACCTCATCTGAAACGTCTCTGTTCTCTGATGACGACCTGGGTGAACAGAGCCTGAAATGTGGAAGTTTTCAGCTTGAAACAGCGAGACGACGACGCCTCGGAGTGCAGATCGCCGTCAGGCGCCACGGGACGTCCTTAAAGCGACACTAACAGACCAAAATCTCTCATCAGCCATTAAAGTTTTACCGAAAACCAGCTGAATTTATCAAATGGTGTCCACTCAGTTGTGCCTTACAGTTTTTGAAAAAATTTTGATCAAACAAAGCAGCAGTCTCTGAGCCATTCCTAAACAATGAAAAACGACAAGAGGGTGGGCCACTCCTCACTCAAAGACTGCCCACAGGCGAATGACGTAACCGACCGGCGTGAAAAAACTCTCGCATGCCCACAAGGGTTCAAGCATGTCTGATGTAATCACACGTGATTCAAATCCATATGGTTTTTGAAAAAAATAATAAGGTCGGATACTTTTCTAACACACCTCGTATACATTCATTCCACACAAACTGATATATTTCAAGTGTTTTTTTATTTTAATTACTAATTAATTAATTAACCAATTAATTGCTAATCAATCAATTAATGATTAATCAATTAACAGTATTAATTATTACTATTATCAATGATTAATTATTATTATTAACATTAATTAATTACTAATTAATTAAGTAGTAATATTATTTATTATTATTATTATTATCATTATTATAAATTACTAATTAATTACATTAATTATTATATACCACAAAATTCTCCAACATGATTGTGATGCATCGAAGAAATCTGCAACTTCTATTTTGTTGCATTTACGCAGAAAGGTGAGAAATAAAAAGAGCAAACAGGCTACTGCAACAAGTTGCGCTTCGGTTGCCATGTTGACAGTGGAGACGGGCAGTTTTTTTTCCCCCGTAAGGTGGAGGGGTGTCTCAATTCATAGGGCTAGAGGCATACCCCTTGTTTTAAAGGGGTAGGGGTAGGGCCAACGGGAAGGGGAAGGGGTACAAAAGAGAATTGAGATTGGGCCTTATTTTCCCTTTTGTATGGCTAGCATACTGCTATAGTTTTGTTTCATGCTTTTCACTCTTTTAATTAAATTTATTAGTAAATGGAGCGTGCCGCATCCTCAACTTTACCTAAATTCTGGGTCTTTTAGTGAAGCTTAGGGCTCGTGGCCGGCAATCACCTTAGTATTTCTTCTGTTTTTCTTGTTGATTAATGCTGGGAATTTATGCTGTATTTCTTGTCTTTCTGATGCCTGATTCTGTTTTTTTCTCTCTGTTTAAGGTGCAGCTCCATTCAGAGATGGGACTTGTATTTGTGCTGGCGACCCTCCTGTCCTGTGCACCAACAGCATTTCCTGTATATTCGTTTTCTGAATTGTTCTGTGAATTGTTCTGTAATTTATGTCTGTACCATGGCCCAAGCAGAGGGTCACCCCTTTGAGTCTGGTCTGCTTGAGGTTTCTTTTTCCTTACCACTGTTGCTCTGGGGGTTAGTAAGGTTAGACCTTACTTGTGTGAAGCACCTTGAGGCAACTCTGTTGTGATTTGGCAATATATAAATGAAAATAAATTGAAATTTACAATATGTATATGTCGCAGACATGAAAGAGTTCAGTTCAATTCATCATTTTTTTTTAATTTGGGCAACAGATTTACATGGTTGTAAGCAGACATTTGGTAAGGAACATTAGTTGTTCTGTCTCGCCCATACCCAGGCCAATACACGCACCATGTGCCTGTTTATGAATGGATTAAGTGTGTATGATATATGTTTCTCGCCCATACCCAGGCCCACACATTTGGCAGCATCAAGAACCACGGCCCCTCGCTTGTCCTTCATGATTAACAAGTTGGGCAAGGCAATGCATTCTCAGACTGCGATGACTCTTGAACTGAGACACAAATTGGATGACATCTTGGAGCAGATGCATGCCTTGCAGGTGAAGATGAAGATTTCTGAGCCCGGGGAATATTCTTGATTCATAATTGGGAATATTCTTAATTCATAATTGGGATTTGGTTGTTCAAGTGAAACTGTAAAAAGTGTTTTTCACTGCTCAAACCACAACATGGCAGGCTTATCAGCCTGAAGGACAAATTGCCCTGCTGTTTTTCTCTAGAGGAATGTCTTCGGCCTTGGTGAACATTTGGCTGTTTCTTATCACAAAGACAATAAACTGTTTCACAGGACTGAAGCATGCTCCACTTCCTCTCCCCACCCCCCCTCCTAACCCCCATCACACACACCCGACTCCGGCTTCTGCTCACGTCATCCCTTCCCTTCTGCGGGGGCAGCGCGGTTTTAGCTGCAGCAGGTCCGCCCCCCCAGCTGACGGTGGCGCGACTAAGGGTTGCTGCGAGACCTTCACCCACTTGCCTCAATTCGGATAACGGACTTCTTTAAATTTAGTGCACATAAACAATGTCAAATGTGTTTGTGCTGTCTTTAATTCTGATGTGTGTCATTATTACGGTAAACAAGTAATAATTGTGGACTAATTGCTGTCTGAGGTAACTGGAGTGTAAACATAATTTCTCCACTGTGAGATCAATAAAGTATATCTCATGTACAAAACAAGGATACACAATCCCTGTTTACAGTTGATACACTCCAAATACGATTATATGGAGTGCATGCACATGTGCATTGCATTGTTTGTTGCACAACTTGAATACTTGAAGGCACATAAATTTGTCAGTTTTGTTCTACAACCCTTGATGTGTTTTTAAAATCATTTATAGTTGTACAAATAACAGACAAGAGAAAAATGAAAAAAAAAATTTTTTTGAGTCATTACCAAGGTAAAGACATTGGTAAGTGCTAGTTATTTCTTTTTCATATTTCAGTAATAAGGATTCTTTATAAACCTTTTTAAAGTGTGGCAGATTCTTACAAAGTTTGGCATTTGCTTCTAAACTATTCATGTTTCCATTCCCCGTTTCGAAATACAAATACTTTTCAAAGTAGCTCGGGAAAATAGTTTTTTATAATTTGGTCTCTCAAATCATACTGGTCACCTCTTTTTGAAAACATGTTTAGAATACTTTCAGGAAGCGACTTTTGTGTAACTTTGAGTAGGATTTGAGCAATTTTGAATTAAACCAGGTCAATAAATGTCAATATTTTGGATTGGAGGAACAGGCAATTGTGTGCTCTCTGTATCCTACTAAATGGATTATTGTGATTGCCCTTTTCTGAACTTTACATAGTTGATCAAGATTGCTTTAATATAAGTTCCCCCACACCTCCACACAATAGGTTAAATATGGTAATATTAGTGAACAATATACAATATACTGCACTCTTTTACGAGGTCTATTAGAAAAGTATCCAACCTTATTGTTTTTTTAAAAAACCATATGGATTTGAATCACGTGTGATTACATCAGCCAAGCTTGAACCCTCGTGGGCATGCGAGAGTTTTTTCACGCCTGTCGGTGACGTCATTCTCCTGTGAGCACGCCTTGTGGAAGGAGTGGTCCAGCCCCCTCGTCGGAATTCCTTTGTCTGAGAAGTTGCTGAGAGACTGGCGCTGTGCTTCATCAAAATTTTTTCCAAAACTGTGAGGCACATCCGAGTGGACACCATTCGACAAGTTAAGCTGGTTTTCGGTGAAAATTTAAACGGCTGATGAGAGATTTTGGATTGTTTCTATCGCTGTAAGGACTTCCCACGGAGCGGGACGTCCCGCAGCGCTCCGAGGCAACGTCGTCATCCTGTTTCAAGCTGAAAACCTCCAAATTTAAGCCTCTGTTGACCCAGGACATCGTGAGACAGGAAAAACACCTCCGTGTTGATAACCATTTGTAAAATCCAGGCGGCCTTTGGCGGCTTTCAGTTGAGTGAGTATCTGAGAAATTGTTTAACAGCAGGGCATGTTCCAACTTGTCCTTAAGGCTTCCAACGGAGGTGTTTTACCTGTGGTGGGTGCACTGCGCCGGCTGCGAGCCGACACGCCAATCCGTCCGCACGTCTTTCATTAAAAAAAAATCTCCTTTAACAGTGGAATGTCCGGATAAACTGCTGATCCTGACCTCTTCTGAAAATTCTCTGTTTTCTCACGACATCCTGGGTCAACAGAGGCTTAAATTTGGAGGTTTTCAGCTTGAAACAGGATGACGACGTCGCCTCGGAGCGCTGCGCGACGTCCCGCTCCGTGGAAAGTCCTTACAGCGATAGAAACAATCCAAAATCTCTCATCAGCCGTTAAAATTTTCACCGAAAACCAGCTTAATTTGTCGAATGGTATCCACTCGGATGTGCCTCACAGTTTTGGAAAAAATTTTGATGAAGCACAGCACCAGTCTCTCAGCAACGTCTCAGACAATGAAAATCCGATGAGGGGGCTGGACCACTCCTCCCACAAGGCGTGCTCACAGGCGAATGACGTCACCGACAGGCGTGGAAAAACTCACGCATGCGCACGCAGGTTCAAGCTTGGCTGACGTAAAAAACATATGAATCAATCCATATAGTTTTTTAAAAATAAAAAGGTAGGATAGTTTTCTAATAGACCTCGTATTAAGAAGATTCAGTGGGGCAAATAAATATTTGAGCCTCTGTTGATTTTGCAGGTTCCCCACCTACAAAGAATGGAGAGGGCTGTAATTATTATCATAGGTTCACTTAAACTGTGAGAGACAGAATAAAAAAAAAAATCAGAATATCACACTGTATGATTTTTGAATAATTAATTTGCATTTTTTTTTATATATATATATAATAGAAAAACAGACCTTAATATTTGGTACAGAAACCTTTGATTGCAGTTCCAGAGGTCAGATGTTTCCTGTAGTTCTTGACCAAGTTTGCACACTGCAGCAGGGATTTTGGTCCACTCCTCCATACAGAACTTCTCCAGCTCTTTCAGGTTTGGATTTTCAGCTCCCTCCAAAGATTTTCTATTGAGTTCAGGTCTGGAGACTGGCCAGGCCACTCCATGACCTTGAAATGCTTCTTACGGAGCCACTCCTTAGTTGCCCTGGCTGTGTGTTTGTGGTCATTGTCATGCTGGAAGACCCAGCCACAACCCACCTTCAGTGCTCTTACTGAGGGAAGGAGATTGTTTGCCAAAATCTCACAATACATGAGCCCATCCATCCTCCCTTCAATAAGGTGCAGTCGTCCTGTCCCCTTTGCAGAAAAGCTCCCCCAAAAATGATGTTTCCACCCCCATGCTTCACGGTTGGGACGGTGTTCTTGGGGTTGTTCTCATCCTCCGAACACAGCGAGTGGAGTTGATACCAAAAAGCTTGTTTTTGTTCTCATCTGACCACATGACCTTCTGCCATGCCTCCTCTGGATCATCCAGATGGTCACTGGCAAACTTCAAATGGGCCTGGCCATGTGCTGACTTGAGCAGGGGGACGTTGCTGCCCTGCAGGATTTTAAACCATGACAGCGTTGTGTGTTACTAATGTAATCTTTGAGATTGTGGTCCCAGCTCTCTTCAGGTCATTGACCAGGTCCTCCCGTGAAGTTCTGGGCTTTCTCAGAATCATCCTTACTCCACAAGGTGAGATCTTGCATGGAGCCCCAGACAGAGGAAGATTGAGTCATCTTGTGTTTCTTCCATTTTCTAATAATGATGCCAACAGTTGTCTTCTCACCAAGCTGCTTGCCTGTTGTCCTGTAGTCTATCCCAGTCTTATGCAGGTCTACAGTTTTGTCCCTGGTGTCCTTAGTGTAGTGCGATGGCCTCGATTAGACCTGATTAGATCAAATATATTAATCCTCTCTCAACCACAAAAACCCACTGGAGACACAGACAGCATCTCAGAAGGAAACAGCGTACAGAAGGAAACTCTTGGTCAACTGTATTGTGAAGTCATGACTTTCAGATCCGAGATTGATGAAATTAAATCGAGACTAATTAATTCATTTGAAACTGATAAATTAATGTTTAAATCAAAGTAGCTATGCTCTTAACAATAAATAGGTGGTGCCCCATTAATGCTTAAATAATAAGTATTAAACCCTAAATCAATTATTTTGGTGACCCGTTATTTTGGGGCCTAATCCAGTCTAATTCAATTTGGGAGTTTAATTACTTATTCACTACAACTAAATGCTACATATAATTGGTCCCTGTAGTGAGGCCTGAATATATGTAAAGCAAAGTGTCTCCATTCAAATCAATAAAATAATTCACTACATTTACATTATTGGTGCCCCGGTGTGAGCCGATCGTGGTTTATACCACACCATTAATCACTACTTTCTACATTTATTGGTGTCCCGTGTGGAGGCTTTATTATTAATATCATTACATTAGACAGCTCTTTGGTCTTGGCCATGGTGGACAGGTTGGAGTGATTGAGTGTGTGGACAGGTGTCTTTTATACAGGTAACAAGTTCAAACAGGTGCAACTAATACAGGTAAAGAATGCAGAATAGGAGGGCTTCTTAAAGAAGAACTAACAGGTCTGTGAGAGCCAGAATTCTTGGTGGTTGGTAGATGAACAAATACTTATTTCATGCAATAAAATGCAAATTAATTATTTAAAAATCATACAATGTGATTTTCTGGATTTTTTGAGATTCTGTCTCTCACAGCTGAAGTGTACCTACGATACAAATTACAGACCTCTCCATTCTTAGTAGGCAGTGGCAGTCCTAGAGTGATTTACTCCCCGGGCGAAACCCCCTGCGTCCCCCCCCGCGCACACTGACGTGGCCACCACCTCCGCCCCACCACCCATGAAAACACTAACTTTGTCCTGAACACCCACAATCCCACAAATTAACTCACAACAGCTATTTTCAAGAACAAATTTCCAGTTTTAATGACTACTGCAATAACAAACACAAAGAAATTGGCACAGTCTAATGTGTCATCATCCATGGACTTATCTGCAATGATCATCTCAAAAGTTTGCAGGAGGGCATCATAATTGTTTGCCCCAGTGCTCACTATCCGTGATGTGAAATTCCATTGAGTATTTCTGGGCAACCTTGAGCAGCCTGCAGACTCAAGAAAAGACATCCTCTTTGTGGATTTTGAGAAAATGTGGCAAACCCAGAGAGTGATGCAAAAAATATTCTGCACTCAGATAAGCATTTAGCCCCCTGAGACAGAACCAGATTCAGTCTGTGTGCATAGCAATGCACAAACATTGCACTGAGGGCTATTGCTTTAACTTTGGCCTGCAAACCATTGAGAGCTGAAGCCATGACAGCAGCCATGGCTTCTTCGTAAGGAAGACAATCAAATGGCTTCGCCAAAATCCGGTCCACAAGATTCAAATTGTCTGCTGTTATGTGCAGCTTGCTATCTAGCTAGCTCGCTAGCTGGGACTGGCGCGAGGCTAGTGTGAAGTTTGTCCGCCTGTGAGTGCTTTGAGACGGGGGAGGAGCTCAGCAGCACCCGCTGCTCGGTAGGGACAGAAACTGCGATAGAAGTCAGAAAGAGTGATAGAAGTCAGTCTCCAAACACAAGCAGCTACAAAAAAACCCCACCAGAAATAGAAGCTCGATTTGTCGATTTGCCTCACTGTATTTTGATTTGTTTCATTAAAGCTACATTCTTTGCTACTTTAGCTTTAATTTTTGAAATATGGGGATCCAACAAATTTTGTAATCAAGTGTTACACCAAGAAAAGTTTGTTTGTAAAACTCTTTCTACAATAACATACCAACTTTAATTTGTATATTTGGGTTTAATTTGCGTTTTCCAAAGAACATACTTTGGTTTTCATAGTATTTAGGGATAGTTTGTTCTCAGCAAAACCATTCTTTAAGTTCACCCATTTCTTTTGTAATCTCAATCACCAATTGTTTTAAATTCTCACCTAAACACAGTATTGTTGTATCATCTGCAAATGTACCAATTTTAGCTTTTCTGAAACCATGTACAAGTCATTAATATACAGTAAGAATAGCTTGAGTCCCAGCACAGATCCCTGGGGTACACCACATAATAATGTATCACATGGATCTGCCCTGCCCCATCTGAACATACTGTTTTCTGTTTGTTAGGTAGGACTCAATCCAATTGAAGGCAATTCCCCTTATCCCATATTGCTGTATTTTTTTTCAAAAGCACCTTATGATCATTGTATGAAAAGCTTTCTTAAGATCAATAAAGATACCTTCAGAGCATTTTTTTTTTAAATATTATCTGTAATTTCCTCTGTGAGGTCCATCAATGATAGTGTTGGTGATCTATTTTTATGAAAGCCGTATTGGTTATCATTTAAAATATTAAATTTATCCAAAAATGAGTCTAATCAAGCAGTACAGAGCTTTTCTAAAATTTTGGAAAATTGAGGAAGTATTGATATAGGCCTATAATTTGAAAATTGATTTCGGTCACCATTTTTGTAAATAGGAATAACTTTGGACAGACTGGCGTCCTGTCCTGGGTGTACCCCACCTCATTAAACTCACTCATAATTTTGGTTGGATTTTTAATGTTTTGACCATTAACGATAAAACTGTCTGGTGCACCGTTATTTTTAGTTCTTCTTCCAATTCCGTCATTTATAGTGCTCCACAAAGCTTTAATATTTGTCATGTTTATTTTTTTTTTACAAATCTGTATTGTATTTGTTAGTTTGTCCTTTTATATTTCATTTCTGAGTCACTTGTTCTTTTAAGAAGAAAATTTTTGTACAGCGAGTTCTTTTTCTTACATGCATTTGCTAACCCCTTAGTAATCCAAGGATTCCTTTTCTTTTTGTTTTTTTGCATTAAATTTTGACCTTGGAAAATGCAGGTGAGGGACATGAAAGTTTTAATAAACTCATTGTATGCTGCATTAACATTGGCTTCCTCATAAACAAAATTCAAATTTTTATTTGATAAACTGGCTTTAAAAGCATTAAATGATTTTTCCATTTGTCAGTCTTTTGGCTTTAGTAAAATATTTTTCAACTTTAATCTTTTCATTTTTTAAGGTGTACAGCACAAAAACAGGTAAGTGGTCACTTACAACAGTAATCTATCACGTATCCACTATGAAGAAGCCTCTATGTGCCTGTCTGTACCTCACATGTGCCAGGTAGCAGCCTCTAGTGAGCCACGACCGACCTGTCATTTGAGCCATGTCCAGCCTCAAGTGGCTCGTGTCACCGCATATGAGCCATGTAGTGCCATGTTAATGCGACGTTGGTGCACAAACCTCCAGCCTTCCCACACTTGGTCCCTTTAAAGTGTGAGTTTTCAGTTCACAGCATCCATTCAAGATGTCACATTTTTTAAATGCAGTCCAAAAATAGACACTCGATTACAGTCTGGTGGGAGTGCGCCATGCGCCAGGCTGCTGTTCAGCTGTGTTCCAGAGTCATTATATGCACCAGACCAGCTAGAACCGAACCACGGGTTCCTGGATTGCTTCGGTGCTTCCTCTCGCTGGCTTTATTTCTTCTGCGGCATTTTGACACCGTGATCCAACTTTTAACTTTGTGTTTGTTTGTTATTGTCTGCAAAATCGCTGTTTTGTGCACACGCATTCTGCATTCCTGGACATTCGGCTTCTGCGCTCCTTCTCGCTCGCTTTATTTCTGTTGCTGGCTTTAAACACACATTTGACACCGCAGTCCAACTTTAACTTTGTGTTCATCCGTTATTGACGACATAATCACTCTTTTGTGAGCTGGCGTTTTGTGCAAATGCTCTTCTTCAGCGCGACTCATTGCTTCAGTGCACACAGAGCGCACCTCATCTGATCCATTAACAAGATGTTAAATCTATCATAAGCATACTTTTACAGCTGCTTATAAAGAAGGAATGAACATGCAACTGTTTTACCAAGCTATTACACTAAAAAATAGTTACCTTTTAAGCTGTTCCAAAATATGTTCTCCACTTCATGCAGCAGGAGAGAGAGAGAGACAAAAAGGGTCCAGGTGATTCCAGACGTGATTAGAGGTATTTTCAACATCCAAGCTCTGACAGAAAAGGATTAATCTGCAAAATAATTATTTTATATACAGCATCCAGCGCACAAAGCAGGTGGAATTGTAGTGCGCAAGAGGGCTGAGCCTGTCCTAAATAGCCTCTCAGGTCCTCATAGCTACCAGGCTTTTAGCAACCTCATCCCTCACCGCATACATGCCTCTATAATCCTTGTTTGTCCTCGTGGTAACTCGTACACAAACTGCCCATGCTGTTGTTGATCAATTTTGAACTTCTTGAAGTTAGCGCCACGCTCAGAGATGAGCCTCGCCAGTTCAATAGTCTGCCTCTAAGAGCCTCACGGAGCCACTATTCTCCCACGATTGCTGAATACCACCTCTTGTACCAAAAAAAAAACCCCAACAAAAAAAAACATGCTGCGTGGCTCATTATTCACTGTTCTTTATTTGATGGGACCAGGACTTTAGGTCCTTCAGACTTTTTTCAGCAAATGCTTCTGGGGAGCATTGGCATTCGGGGTTTTCACGTATCCCATAATCCCTTGCGTGCGAGAGAGTCGCTGCAGTCAGAACAACATAAAGAATCTACACGATAACAGTTGTAAATGAATATTATACTACGAAAATGTAATTTTTTTTATGCTTTTCGTCACATTAATAAGAGACGGCTGCATGATAACCTGAAAACTTGCTAAAACAATTATAACAAATAATCCGTGTCTGTTACGTTTAATTTGTGTGGACTTTAATAAGCACAAACCGAATTTCAGACATATTATATATATTAGTCTGGAACAAGAGGACAAACAGTGTTGTAAAGAACAATAATCAAGACGTTAAAGAGCAAAGCGATTGTAGCTCACAGCAGCTCCCACTGAAAATAGCAGAGAGACATTCTGCGATTCTCGCATGTTTACATAAAACAAACGCAATAACAACGTCTATAAACCCAGAGAATATACTCGTATTCACGAGAGTTTTAGGCACAATATAAAAATAGTTTTATGTTGCGATGTTAATGGTGTTGTCCGTGTGCAGCGGTTAAAATACAGCGTGATCAGAGTGTCTCAGTGCAGTTCTCAATGTTACTGAGATCTCGCAGCGCGGCAACCTCTCTGAGATTTTGTGGGATTTGAAACCTGAAAAGCCTCAATTGCTAAAAACCTTCAACTATGGCCCTCTTAACCCCCGCCATTTTAAGTATTTTTCTTTATTTGCATTTCACATGCCTGGAAAGTCCTTAAGCCCCTTTCACACTGGGCCTGCTTCAAGTTGCATATGCTATGTAGCTAATAATCCAGGAATGTCTGCATCAGTTGCACGCAGGAGGTGAGGCCTTGAGGAGCTCAGGTGCAGCCAAGACTGTAAAATGAGCATGTGTGTGCTCAGATTTCTCTTCTCGTTTAGATTTCTTCTTGTACAGCACTGTAGAGGTGCGCTCTGATTTCTGTTAAAAGTTTATCATTCTTCCAGTGACCGCGGAGCTGCAGCCGGCAGTCGCACGAGCGAACAGTCCGTGAGTGGATGTGGAGATGTCCTCCGTGAAGTGTATACTGGATGTGGACATGTCTTGTCGCTGGCAATCAGTCTGTGAGCAGGACTCATGGACTTTATGTAACACAATCGTGAGAGAACTTGAGGAGGTGAGCAGTCGGAGCTGCAGCCAGGCTGCAGTGTGCATTTTTTTTTCTTTTAACTACAGCCCTCTTGACTCCCACCCCCCCACCATTTTAAGCATTTCTCTTTGTTTGTATCCACTGAACTCTACACTACGTGGAATGGGCCCGATCGATCACTCTACCTTGATTGGCCGCTGAGGCGTGAAGCCGGAAAACGCCATCTTGTGTCCTCCAGAACTTCAAACGCCGATATAAAAAAGATGCTCATTGCACACGCACAATCTAGATTAATAATCGTCAATTTAGCTTTGTTTGATTTGATTTGATTTAGCTTTGTTTGCACTGCAAAATGCTGTCTTGCGCTGCAATTAATTGCCTGAATCGTGATACTCGTGAAAATCGTGGGAGAGGACTTAACATTACACAGGTATGTCCCAGCCATATGCTTTCATGTTTGTTTGTTTGTTTATCATACTGTACCATGACACTGACAACTACACTCTAAGAAATAAAATGTTGAATTTAATTGATAAAGGTAATGTAACTTTTTCCACATAACTGATGTAACGTTTTCCACATAACTTTGTCAATTAAGTGCAACACAGTATTGGGATTTAAGTAATAATGTTTCATTTGATTTAATTAATGTCAATGACAATGTTGTTTTGCACTTAACAATGTTATGTGGAAAAAGTTACCTTAACTTTATCAATTAAATTCAACAATTTATGCCTAACAGTGTATGTCATGACTTGTCCCATCAGTAATTCATCCCATTTCGTTGAAACATTAGATCGAGACAGTAGATACAAAGTACATATACAGTAGTGTTCAGAATAATAGTAGTGCTATGTGACTAAAAAGAGTAATCCAGGTTTGAGTATATTTCTTATTGTTACATGGGAAACAAGGTACCAGTAGATTCAGTACATTCTCACAAATCCAACAAGACCAAGCATTCATGATATGCACACTCTTAAGGCTATGAAATTGGGCTATTAGTAAAAAAAGTAGAAGAGGGGCTGTTCACAATAATAGTAGTGTGGCATTCAATCAGTGAGTTTATCAATTTTGTGGAACAAACAGGCCCCTGAGGTACCTTCTTGGTTATAAATTCTCCCAGGACCACTTAGAATTGTTTTTCTCATCACTACGAGCACGTGGAGGTTTCAATAATAATCTGACAGTTCGACAGTTCAAAGCAGTGTACAAACGCCTTCTCATGAGACACCACATTCACAACAATACTGGTAATTGCTCGATTCCAGACAACACCGCCATTCTACATGTTAATGCGGATCGCATCTCTGCAGTCAGTGTTGCCGTAAATATGATCTCATCAGTAGACAGCCCACAGTCAGTGATCACGACTATGCCAACCTTCTGAACATTGAACATATCACTGAATATAAGGAAGCTGCTATCAGTTACATCGGTGGCTACATAGTGAGATCGTTGCGTAAACGTATGGCTTGCATGAAGTGCGCAGAAGCACTTTCATCTTCAGATGGAGTAGCCCATGATTTATGGTTATGAAAGATCGTGGAAACTTCAGAGGTCATCGTCCAGTGTTGTCACTGTCTGTATGGAAGCAGAGAAATGTTTTCAAAGACTGTTGAAATCAACCAATGGAGGACTGCCTCAGGGGTATGGTATATCTTCAGTGACAACCACTGCCATCCTGTCGAACACCAGCCACCTGGAGTTGTTTTCAGAGCTCTGTTTTCAGAGAACTGTTGAAGACAACCACATCCACAACTTAGTGAAGATGATAGCATCAAATTACACAAGGATTAAGCTCTACCACCTTGGGAAGGAAACAACAGACTCTATCACAGGACCTAAAGTGAGAAAGCAACTCACTAAATGGATCTTGTTCCGACATCAGTGAAAAGAATACAGTTCACTAAATTCTCCACAGGTTTCAGCATTTTTAAAGCGATTCAGTGATGCTGATTTTAATTATCTTTGACCGGGAAGTTACGTAAAATTGATTATCAACAGGTTTTCCACATTAAGTTTAATACAGGCCACTCCCGTTAAAACAAACACGGTTATAATGAATTTCCTGTTGACAAAGTAAAAATTCAGGTTTCAAAATTACTATCTATATAGCTTTATATACATTAACTGTTTGGTTATTATGAAATTTTGATACAACGGAAGAAAACCACAGGTCCCAAGGACTTTGTTATAACGGGAGTTGCCTGTATAGTTTTTCCCATAAGAGTCTTAGGAATTGGTTGTACATTGGTGGTGTTGTAGTAGAGCTTGATCCTTGAGTAGATACATGTAGATACCATAATTTTTTTTGAATCTTTCAATATTCACATCAACAAACCCGAACCTTGATTTTCAGTTTTGCTTTATTATTATGTTTTCCATGAATTTGACAGGCCAGATTCAGTAATATACATTATTCAGTAATATACATGTATTATACAGTAAAACATATAATATATAATATTCTAATATATATAATATTATATAATATAATAATAATACATATATAATATATATACATATATATATATATATATCAATCAATCAATCAACTTTTTTCTTATATAGCGCCAAATCACAACAAACAGTTGCCCCAAGGCGCTCCATATTGCAAGGCAAGGCCATACAATAACCATGAAAAACCCCAACGGTCAAAACGACCCCCTATGAGCAAGCACTTGGCCACAGTGGGAAGGAAAAACTCCCTTTTAACAGGAAGAAACCTCCAGCAGAACCAGGCTCAGGGAGGGGCAGTCTTCTGCTGAGACTGGTTGGGGCTGAGGGAAAGAACCAGGAAAAAGACATGCCGAGAAGGGGGGCAGAGATCGATCACTAATGATTAAATGCAGAGTGATGCATACGGAGCAAAAAAAGAAAGAAACAGTGCATCATGGGAACCCCCCCACAGTCTACGTCTAAAGCAACATAACCAAGGGATGGTCCAGGGTCACCCGATCCAGCCCTAACTATAAGCCTTAGTGAAAAGGAAAGTTTTAAGCCTAATCTTAAAAGTAGAGAGGGTATCTGTCTCCCTGATCTGAATTGGGAGCTGGTTCCACAGGAGAGGAGCCTGAAAGCTGAAGGCTCTGCCTCCCATTCTACTCTTACAAACCCTAGGAACTACAAGTAAGCCCGCAGCCTCTAACTTGGTCTGGCTTCTTTGAAAATGTCAACTTCTATAGAGCATTATCAAATAATATTACTATACTATTTTTTTTATATTAGATCCAAATAAGATGCTGCTCCATCTGATGATGAAAGTGAGTACACGCTCTGTACATACATAAAAGGTATTTTTCAAAATATGTTAATCAGATGCTGTAAAGTTTTGAAATGTAAACAACTCATTTAAAATTGGGCCATTGCTCTAGTTGTATTTTGTTGTTTCAGACACTAAAGCTCACATAGTTAATTTTCAATTTCATAGAGTGTACATTGACATGTGTGAATGGATTGACTGCTTTACATCAACTGTGATTGTGATTTGTTGCAATGTTCCTACTCCTGCAAAACTAAAATACATTCTAATATTTACTTTAACTGATTGACCAATTATTTGTGTGCCTTTCTGCGTGTGTGCACGACATTAAAAAGTATTTGTGCATTTCATTGTGGTTGATGTGCACCGTTTGGGGGGTGTTTTGAGTGAGTGTGTGTGTGTGTGTGTGTGTGTGTGTGTGTGTGTGTGTGTGTGTGTGTGTGTGTGTGTGTGTGTGTGTGTGTGTGTGTGTGTGTGTGTTGTGTCAAATGAACATTATGTGTGACTGTGTGTGTCAAATGAACATTATGTGTGTGTGTGGTGGGGGGGGCTTTGTGCGTGTTCACAAGCATATAATATGATAGAAAGTATTCAAATAGTGTTGCATTGCAAGAGCTTATAATGACCATAGATTTAACAAGTTTTTGTTTCTATTTACTTTAGTAATCTATCAAAAACAACACTACATGTACAAGTCTTATAAATGGCCTTAACAGAGCTTAATAATATTACATAACAACTCGACGAAGGGCTTCATTCTGCAGAAATTGGTGAGTTTGACATTATACTATTGACCTGATTCCACTGTGTGGCATTTGCGCCTTTTGGGGGACGCAAGATAGCCGACGATGCAACGGCTTGGCTTCACTCGCTCAGCTGTGATGCCCATTCCACGTAGTGTATAATTCAGTCTTTGTATCTCACATGCCTGGAAGTTGTCACCATCTTATTTAGGTTCTTCACACTTTATTTTTAGTACATGCTTCTGGGCAGCATTAGCATAGGTAAAAAACTTCATGATATTTACACACTAAACAGACACTGACTCACCTCATGTGCTGGCAAGGTGCGCACTGCTTCTCACTTTAAGCCCCTTTCACACCAGGTCAACATAGAGTTGCATCATGTGGTATCATGACGACGCCAAGTTATGCAGCCTAACCCCACAATGTACTGAGGGATGCAAAGGGCATCGTGAAATGGATGCAAAAAATTAAATTAAACATGTTTAATTTCTTCACGGATTTTCGGTGTAGAGCACTGGATGCAGAAAGGAAGTCGTTTTCACACAAGTTGAGGCAACGTTACAGTACTTAACGTGACTGGATCACAAACCCACACAACACCACACTATCCAATGCCAATTTATGATTCCTATTGTGCTCCATTGTTGCTGAGCTATAAATTACGGAGGATTGTTGTGGAACTTTTCATACTGTAACACAATGCAGTAACTATACTGCTCAAAGAGCAAAATTAAAAGAAAAAAAAAAAGCTCATTACAGCCTGGCTGCAGCTCCTCCACCCTCACCTCCTCAAGTTCTCTCACGATTGTGTTAAATAAAGTCCATTAACTCCTGCTCACAGACCGATCACGGAAATGTCCACATCCAGTATAACATCTCCACGTCCACTTATGGACAGTTCGCGCGCATGCGTGCTTGAGCGCAGTCCAAAGATAAACAAGAAGAGAAATCAGCGCGCACACCTGCAGCGCTACACAAGAAGAAAGATAAACTAGAAGAGAAATCAGAGCACACACCTGCAGCCCTGCACAAGAAGAAAGAAAAACTAGAACACACATCAGAGCACACACCTGCAGCGTGACACCGGAAAATTATAAACGACAAGACAAATCAGATAAGAGAAACCAGAAATAAAATCCATTAACTCCTGGAAATAATGTATGTATCAACTCCATCTGAGTGTGCTCTCCAGTCTGCGCTGTGCGCAACTGATGCAGACATTCCTGCATCTTTAGATATGCAGCATATGCAACTTGAAGCAGGCCCGGTCTGAAAGGGGCTTTTGCGTTCCTGGATTCAGTGTTGACTCAACATTTAGCATTTCCTGTTTCAGTGACAGTGTTATTGATTCATTGTGTTTTTGTAGTTCAGTTGGTTTAGTCAGTTTAGTTGTGTCATATTCTCGTTACCACCAGTTTGTGTGTGTGTAAAAATTAGAAGCACCTGCTTGCAGCAGAATACAGAAAAAAACAAAAGCTCTGCGTGTGTGCGAGTGGGAACAGCTGATATTTTCCGCATGGTGTGCTTATGTATTTTGGGTCAAGGATGAACCACACCAAAATGGAATGTTAATATGATTAATATTTTTGGAGAAACTACGCATGCCCACACAGCTTTTTGTGTTTTCTGCATTCTGCCACAAGCAGGGGCTTTTATTATTATTTCACATACTCACAAACAGAGATGTGGCAGAAGACATCAAATGCACTACACTTTTCACTCATGGTAAAGGCAGCATGACACTGAACTCTCTCATGGTAACAGCAACATAACACTTAACTAAACTGATTAAACCAACTGAACTACAAAAATACAATAAATCAATAACACCAACAACACTGTTAAACTAACATGAACCACAGTAACAACATTTAAAACCCAAGACCTATGAACTCCCATGGTGCATTGCAGCACAACAATCACTGTTCAGTATGGTTAGCTAACATTGCTAATTTCTCCAAAAATATTAGTCCTATCAACTTTCTGTTTTTGTAGCATTTATCCTTGACCCAAAATACATAACCATACCAAATGGCAAATGTCAGCTCTCCCAGTTTCTCAGTGATTGAAGCCATGCACATGCACGCACACAGAGGCCACTGGGCTATTACAATATAGATACGCATGTCCCTGCATCCAAAACACTGCAGCACCATCTAAGGACCTGAATAGCCACGGTTGCAGACATTTCATCATTTCCGTCTTTCAGAAGCCATCTAATAATAATAGTAGTAATAATAACAATAATAACAACAGCAGCAACAATTATTATTACTATTATTATTATTATTATTATTATTATTATTATTATTATACCTTGCAGAACCCACAACAAAGCAGTTTACATCATGAATTAAAAATAAAAAACACATATTAAGGCATGAAAAATTGCAATAAATATATTGTGGCTTAACACTTGGAATCTCCCATTTGATGTGAAGCTGGTGAAAGCAACATATTTTCCCAGAAAAAGTAGGTCATGTCATCAGGCTGCTTCTCTACAAAAACATACATCACTGACATTGCTACTATTAACATCTGATAGTTTGTTCAGGTAATATGTGTTTACGGTGTTACTGATCAAGTTGACTTATTTTCCCAGAAAGAGTTGGTCAATGTGCCCAGTCTTCAATACATCTCTGGTCCACCTGACAGCAAAATGACAAACATCCTTTAGCCCATTCATGGGATAATAGTTTTGCATCATCGCAATCACATAAATTAATCCAGGCACAAACCAGAGTAAAGCACCTTATTGGATTTAAGCATTCTCAGATGGGATGTATTTGTGGAATGAGAGAGGGTGTGACCTAAAGAGATTAACACCCTGTATCAAGTAGTGCATAATAATTGGGTACCTTGTTTACTTCAGGCAAAATGGGCCAAAATAGATATTTACCAGGCACTGAAAATTTTAAAATTGTAGAATGCCTATCAGAGGAATGCAACACTTTTGAAATAGCTCAACTATGGAGACATGATCACTCAACAATCTAAAGTTTTGTTGTAAATTATTAACAGGGCCATAAGAAATGTATGGAGAAGAAAATATAATGCAATGCTAAAATACCCTCGGCCGTATGAACATAAAAATAGGAAACAGAAAGTGACCTTTTGTTCTCTTAAAATAGGTCAAGGTTAGCATCTTTGAAGTTGCCCAAGGCCGGTGTCCCAAAAACGGTCCCTGTGAATTTGAAGACCCTGGCAGTAATAGGACAGGACATATGCTGTTCAAAGATGGCTAACCTTGAGCTATTTTAAGAGGTCAAAAGGTCACATTCTATTTCCTATTGTGATGCTCATAAGGCTGACAGCATGAATCATGCAAATTCACTTTTTTTTTTCTGGGCGCGGGTCGGGATTCTGGCAAAGACATGGTGACAGCCAACCAGAGTAGAGAGGTACTGTGACGTCAGTGGTTGTCTCTCTCCAACATGACAGAATCCGCTCTGAAACCGCTGCGGTTCTGTGTAAATCTAACATGTTTCTCATAAATTATGTAAAAGTTAGTGAGAAATAAACACGTTGTTTATTTGTTGTTTTGGCTGTAAGGATTTGGCTGTAAAAACAAAAATGTTGTTTATGCATTGTGTTTTATTTTTCATTTAGTTGCACAGTAATTCTGCCGGGGCGGCGCGGTGGAATAGCGGTTAACACAGTTACCTGACAGCAAGCAGGTCCCGGGTTTGCTTCTGACCCCTTTCTGTGTGGAGTTTGCATGTTCTTTGATGGCTGGTGTTTGTTGTGTGTTTTTTTTTTCAGACTTGGCACTCGTGTTAACAAGCCATAAATTTCTCTTGCTCCTGCCTCCTCGATCCCACAGTGCTGATGCAGTCCTGTTCTGTCGAGATGAGCTGCCCTGTCAAACTGATCTCCCCTTAGAGCAAATCGACACTCATGTGTTCCGAGTTGAGCTCACCCGTCGAGCTGAACTCCCCGTCATCTAACGGCAATATTCTGCTTTAAAGACGTGTACATGCGAGTCTTTACTTCTTTAAATGAAAAAGACACTTATTCCTGTATTGTTATGTAAAAATAAAACTTACGTGGGTTTTCTTCGGTAGTGATGCTCATCTCGACGGGTGACCGTGTCCCGTCGAGATGAGCTCCACCGCGCAACTGCGCACGCGCACGTCATCCATCGAGTTGAGCTCACCCACCGAAGAAAAGTAGAAAACCCATATAAGTTTTGTCTTTACATAAAACACAGTAATGTGCCTTTTCAGTGTTAAAAAAGTAAAGACTTGCATGTACACACGCTGTCTTTAAAGCTGAATATTGTCGTTAGATGACGGGAGATCATCACAAGTGGGAGATGCGCAGTTGTGCGGTAAAGATAGGTAGATACTAGAGGTGGGCGATACCGGGAATTTGGGTATTGATCTGATATCAAGCAAATACAGGCCCAGTATCACCGATATCGATACCGATACAGATACTTTTTCATATTTAAGCTTCATAGATCCAAAGGATCCAAAAGACCCAGGATCGAATTTCGCCAAACATTGTACGTGACAACAAAATACTTTATGATCACAATCAACATTTTTGTTTAAAAATATCACTCAACACAACTTAAAATCTCCTGAGGTAGAGGGCTGACAAACCACAATACAAGGGTGCACTGCTCCGTGTTGTGTGACACAGCGCAGTGTTGCTCTTACAGACAGAGAGTAGACTTTGATGAATCTGCGTGCGCAGCAGTCAGTGTGTGCGGGAGAGAAAAAAAGCTTGAGTATCGATCTTTTTACACGAGGATCGTTCAATATCAATACCAGCGTTGGTATCGATTATCCATAATATTAGGATCGATCCGCCCACCTCTAGTAGATGCGTAAACTGAACGGGGGGAGGTGTTAAAGTCTGGGGTAGAGAGAACTGTACATGCGCACTTGCGCAGTGGAGATCCTCTCGATGGGTAGGTCGTCTCGTCAGGGCACCGGTTTAAGGAGAAGGGCAGGTGCCACTCTAAGTTGATATTATCAGACTACAAAACACCCATGAATAACGAACATGATAAATCCAACTATTTTGCAATGATATTTCCCACCACTTAAATATAAAAGTGCACTCAGATATGCCCCAAATGGATTTGTGAGATCAGCTCATAGTCTGCGTCTTTGGTGAAGGCACCTAATCTGCATTGTGTCAGTCCAACCACCTGTAAAATGGGTACCAGCCTTGCCTGGGAAGTAATCTGCATTGGACGGCGTCCCGTCCAGGGTGATTCATGGATTCTTGTCTGCTTTACACCACAGAAACCCGAGGTAAAGACCAGTTGGATGGGCCTGTGGCATAACTTTCAATGGCAAATAGACAATAGTGACAATAACATTTTTGCGAGCAGCCGAGGGGTAAAAACAACATCACAGACTTTAATCAAATAAAACATTGTAATAAAAGTGTCACATACGTTTAAAGAAATAATACTGCTTACAAGAAATGGAATAATTAGGCAAGAAAACACACAACAATGTATTTCTTAAAATTTACTTGTGCAAATGAAGTGAATACAGCTGCACAGTAAATATTCGAGAAAACAAAATAAAAAACAAAGAGTCTACTCAGAATTCCAGCTGGATGCTCTTACATTAGTTATTAGGTTATGACTTTCATTGTCTGACAGCAGTAAGAAGTTCTTGGTGTTACTGTGACGTGTTGCCTGATGCACGCTCACACGTCTCCAAACCAAAGCCACAACTTCAAAAGCAGTCTTCATAAATAATGTATGGTCAAAACTTCACTTGGAAGTAAAAATACAACCATAATAAGACGGCAAGCTGCGACATACTGCAGCTTTCTGTGTACGCACAGCAGTTATCACAATCTCATGCAAATCCTCTTTTATCTTACATGATGCATGTCCTGTCAGTGTGAGGTCCATTTGTGTGCAAACCTCATTAATTTAATACCCACAGCCATGTCAGGTCTGTTCCCACCATTTGCTCCAGTGTAATAAAATGTCACAGACAATTATTCACCTGGTCCCACCTGTCAACTCTGGGGCCCCTGGTCTGAGTCCGGCAGCAAACGGTGAGGCGGGTGCCTCCACCTCCGGCTGGTTATGACACATCATCATTAAAACTAATGTGATGCATTTGAAAAGTCAGCAGGGTCATTGATATTAATTATCTCCAGCATAGATGCAGCAATTATGCACATGGTGTCACATTAATGGGAAGCGGAACAATTCTGTTTTCTAATTCATTGGCAGAAGACAATAGGAAATTAGTGACGGCGGTGCATATGTTGTTGTTTTATCTTTAGAGCTGAAAAATGCTTAAAGAGCTATTTAGACATCAATCACAACACAAAAGAGAGGTTGCTTGTGTAAGCAGGAGCAATATCTCATTCCACCACAAGATAGTGCTGTTGCTCTATGTGGCTTTCCACACTTTCTTCTAAATCCCCACCTAGTGCAGATTTATTCATTTGCCCATGAGTTGCCTCCAATATATTATTCATTTGCAACTCCAAGGTCTGCTGCAGTGGAAAAAAGCTGACATTGTTGTGTTCTGTCTGCAATTCTGTCACGAATAAAAGGATCTGCTGCCTTTCATTGGCTGCAGATAAGCAGCTGCAAGTCAGTACAGGTTTTGTGCACCAGCTCACATAGCCTTAGTTTTTAGCAAATGTCCTCTTGTTGCAGTCTTGATGCATTTTATGTGCAATGTGCACCCCGGAGAACTGGTTGCACGCCTCCCATGCAAAACCAGGAGGTGCTTTATGCATGAAATGCAATTAGAAAAATGTTTATACAAAGATAATCTAAAGTAAAATGCTATTGCACTCACTTTTATAGGAAATCAAGAAGGGGTGTCAAAGGCTGCTCCTAATGGGAGATGCACAGCTTTGTACTTGGAGCTTCTACAGGTAGAGACGGTGTTTGGCCGTGGCCTGACAACCTTATTCGGTCTTAACAACTTGTTAAAATCAATACACGATTCGTCAGCAAAACAAAGGATTTGGCTGTAAAAGCTCAGATCTCAAGAGGATCACTGAACTTGGAGGGCGAGTGCATCCTCCGCTCGCAGGGGTTCTCGCATCCCAATGACCGCAGCTGTCGACGCTCTAGTTACTACTACCAGAATATTCAGTCTGAGTCAACAAAAATCTAATGGGGGGAGCTTTAAAAACCTCCACATTAGAGGAAATATCAGACACATAAACGTACATTGTGCAGCTAGCGTAATTGAGCATGAACCTGTTTAACACCCATTTGGTGAATGTTTGGAATTCAAGAAATGGATATTTACCAAATTTCTCATATGCCTCGACTTGGCAAATGGGAGACTCAAGATTTGATGTGTTTTCTTGTAGTAAACTCCATGAAGCTGTATACCTGGTGGTGTAACAGAAAGAAATTCCATTGTGTATGGGTTCTCCCATCACAACCACAGTGACCTACAACTACTGCAGAGCTGTCACGGTGTCTTGGTGGCTTCCCTCACCAGCCTTCTTCTTGCATGGTCGCTCAGTTTTTGAGAACTGCCTATGTGACGGAGGCCAGCAGGAGTCGCTGTGCAATAGTAGTTAATGGGCCACACTCCTCCGACAGCTAAAGGATATGCTGACCACTCAGTCCAGAGCCCGGGTTTTAGCCGACTGGTCAGAGCGTACTCCTTCCATGCTGGAGATCGTGAGTTTATGTCCCAAGGGGAGCAAGTGGAAGGAGTCAACACAACACAGAGCAAGCCGCTACAACTACTTAACACAAATTTACCATACTATTTGTATTTCTTATTGATTTATGTAAATTAAATCCAAAGCATATTCAATGACTTGGAAATGTTCATGTATCCATCCAAACTGGCTGTTAAAGCTATGATTTCTATTAACAGTAATCGTTATATTTACTTTTGCCAATTATTTATGGGTTCTGAAACTGCAGGGGCTGTGTATTAAAAAGTTGTCATTCCAAAATAGTCGATACACTCCGACTCCCTAAATTAAACATGAAAGTCGGCACAATAAGTAATTGTGGATTTCAACTCTGATGTCGACAAAACTGTAACAACGATGTCATTGCCCAACTACTTGACTGTAATATATTAGAGAGAGAGAGAGAGAGATTGGTACGTATTTTGAATGTTTGGGTCGTAACAGATATTTTAGCATTGTACATCACTGACTGCAATTAATCTTCATGCTAAATTTTTTTGAGTAAAATATTACCTTCGACTGCTCTCTTTTAAACCATTAATTTATACAATGACAAGTGACTCTTCCAGTGGTTGTAATTACGATGGTTTCAGTCAAGAGCAGTGGACAGTAAATGTGTAATTTTAGGCTAAATGTGCATTCACGCTGTCCGCTTTTTTCTCCCACGCTTTTATTACAGTGACTCTCACACTGTATTTATTTTATTTTTTACGTGCTTTGCTTCCTCATAAGCTTCCATTAGTTGATAATTGCTGGGTTTAAAGTCCACTGCGTGTGTTTTTGCCATTTCAGCATCCATAAATTTGTGTACTGTGAACACGCTTCTATTTGGATTATTTACACTTGGGTTGATTTAGTCATTCGTCCTCAGCCTGGTTTGGCCAACTCATCGTGCAATTCTTAATTCTGCCGTCTTGAGATGCCTCTCTGTAGGAGGCAGGGCTACAGACAGACAGACAGACAGACAGGTGAAGCAGGGCTCAAGCAGGATCGAACACAACACAGAACTAAGACAAATCAAAGCATAGACTGCCAGCGTGACATCAACACAATGACCCAACACACAGAGAGTGGAAGACAGGAAATGATACAAAGTGACTATTAAGTTCTTTTGGCTTCTCCCTTTTTCAGTTGGGGTCACCATAGCAGATCTGATATGGACCTGGATGTTGATTTGGCACAAGTTTTACGCCGGATGAAACTCACCATTACATGGTCCACCAAGCAGGGGTGGTCTTGAACCGGAAACCTTCCACTCTGGCAACAAGTTCACTAACAACTTGGTCCCAACGCTGCAAATAATATATGGTGACAAACAAGAGAAAACACAAGACAGGTGTGTGATTAGCAAACAAGACACAGGTGCATTAACAAAACAGAAACACGGTGCAGGTGCATGCCACTACGACTCAGCTGCCTGTCTGATCTGCATTTTTTCATCCTTGCCTTGCCCTCCATCTGTCCAAAGGTTTCCCCCGGTCAAACATCAGTGACCCCTGAGATTAAGAAAAAACAGCAAAGTACAAAGTATTTGTTTTTCTGTGTAGCATTTAGGTTTACTTGTCATCAGCCATGCCGGAAAAAACTTGGTATGATGAGCTCAGCACAGACAGACCCCAAACAAAGTGATCTTCAGTTTGTTTCAACAGTACACACAATATAAAAATATATATATATTCTCTTTGGAAGATGTTTGGGAACTCTTCTGAATCTGAAGCTTGGCTTTTGGATTCATTTCACGACCAAATCAAGTCTCCCACTGCAGATTTTTAGCCCTGACTGTCTTCCTAATTCCAAAAATGAAGAAACTGGACCAGATTTGTTCTAATAGCAGTCAAACATTGTGTGCCATATTATTATACAAGAGGTTAGTGCAGACTACAAATTATTGTGAATGCAGCCTATGACTCAATAATTTTTCGCATGGTTACAATGGCACTGTGTGCAATCTGTTCCCTAACGTCCATGGTTACAACAAGACTTTTACACAAAGCTATAATGTGTTCATATCTAAAAGGTATCTTCTGCTGAAGAGTGTGGCATGCCCTTCATGGGATTAGGGATGCACATGTTCACTGCTGTGCTTCACTGCCCAGTTCCGGTCACTTTTAACCTCACTGCAAAGAAATCACCACCACTTGCTCAAAAACAAACAAACAAACAAACAAACTAAAACACACTATCTGCATTATATTTTAGTTCTAGCTCGTAGACTGGCGTAAAAATAACTGAACAGGAAAATGCACTTTTAAGCATAGATTACACTGAACAAAAATATAAATGCAACACTTTCCTTTTTGCTGCCAAATTTCATGAGGTAAATGCAAAGATCTAAAACCTTTTCTAAGACCTATTTCTCTCAAATATTGTTAACAAATCTGTAGCATTTCTCCTTTGCCAATATAATCCATCCCACCTCACAGGTGTGGCATATCAAGATGCTGATTAGACAGCATGATTATTGCATGAGTATGCCTTAGGTTGGCCACAACAAAAGGCCACTCTGAAATGTGCAGTTTTCCTTTATTGGAGGGGGGGGGTTCCTTCGCATGGAGTTGATCAACAGCCAGACGCCATCAAATGTGAGCATTTGTCCACTCAAGTCAGTTATGACAATGTTCATTCCTAATCCTGTCCATTTTTGTCACTCCCAAAAAGAATCACATCATCTTCAGCTCTGCCACCTCCAGCTCTCTCGCCTGTCTTTTTGTTCATGCCACCGTCCACAGATTTCTCCATCCTGTCAAATGCATTGAGTAATTCCGTATCAGAATCCACATCAGTACTTTTGTATGGTAGCTTAAATCCACGCATTTCAGCATCGCCATTGCTCCGCCAGTTTCTCTCGCTTTTAGCTTAGTGCAGCAGATAAGAGAATATTTAGATTGGAATCCTGCAAATGGTGATAAAAGCATCAAATTCGACAGAAATACTCCACAGACAATCCTGTTTTGTAAAAACCGATTGGCCACTTGAATTTTCAGTTGGCGTTCAGGTAGAGGTTAATTGAAGAATTACACAGGAGTCAAAATTAAAAGATGCGCCAATCATATTGAAATGCCACATTAGTTGCCTGATCATAAAGATTCCAAAAAGGTATGGTTTGGATGGTCTGTAACTGAATTCTATGGAGTTATGGGATAAAAACAGCAAGAATGGTGACAAAGGTCAGTGTCGGTTTGTCAAAAGTTAAAGTTGCTCCAATTTTGGTAAAAAGTGATGCAAATCACTAGTTGAGTTATCACGGTTCTAAATAGGAATAGTTTGGACCATGTATCATCCTTACTTATCACGTTACGGGGTAACATATGTCACATGTCATAGAATCCAATAGACTCAGACCTTGTTTGACCTTTACTGTGGAGACCAAGCATTCAACACTGTCAAAACTATTCCATTTATTAATCCTATTAGCTCAACCAATAATTTGCATCACTTTTTACCTAAATTGGAGCAACTTTAACTTTTGACCCCTGTACAAAATGAAACTGACCTTTGTCACCATTCTTGCTGTTTTTATCCTGTAACTCCATAGAATTCAGTCACAGATAGTCCAAACTATACCTTTTTGCAATCTTTATGATCAGGCAAATAATGTGGAATATTTTTCAATATGATTGGAGCATCTTTTAATTTTGACCTCTGTGTAATTCTTCAATTGACCCCTACCTGACCACCGATTGAAAATTCAAGTGGCCAATCATTTTTTACAAAACAGGAGTGTCTAAGGAGTATTTCTTCCGAATTTGATGCTTTTATCACCATTTGCATGATTGTTTCAGTTATCTGCTGCACTAGCTGACAGCACTATTATTGACACCTGTACAGCAACACGGTCAGAGGGCGGAGTTATACGAGGTCTATTAGAAAAGTATCCGACCTTATTATTTTTTTCAAAAACCATATGGTTTTGAATCACGTGTGATTACATCAGACATGCTTGAATCCTCATGGGCATGCAAGAGTTTTTTCATGCCTGTCGGTTACGTCATTCGCCTGTGGGCAGTCTTTGAGTGAGGAGTGGCCCACCCTCTTGTCGTTTTTTCATTGTTTAGGAATGGCTCAGAGACTTCTGCTTTGTTTGATCAAATTTTTTTCAAAACTGTAAGGCACAACTGAGTGGACACCATTCGAGAAATTCAGCTGGTTTTCGGTAAAAATTTTAACAGCCTGATGAGAGATTTTGGTCTTGTTAGTGTCGCTTCAGGACGGCCCGTGGCGCCTGACAGCGATCTGCACTCCGAGGCGGCGGCGTCTCGCTGTTTCAAGCTGAAAACTTCCACATTTCAGGCTCTGTTCACCAGGTCATCGTCAGAGAACAGAGAAGTTTCAGAAGAAGTCGGCATGAGGAGTTTATGCAGACATTCCACTGTTAAAGGAGATTTTGTAATGAAAGAATGTGCGGGCAGATTCGCATGTCGGGCAGGACCCGACCGCGGGGGGGTTGCGACAGGAAAAACACCTCCATTGGAAACCTTAACGGACAAGTTGGAACATGCCCAGCTGTTAAACAATTTCTCAGATACTCACTTGTTGAAAGCCATCAAAAGCCGCCTGAATTTTACAAATGGTTTTCAACACGGAGGTGTTTTTCCTGTTGCGGCGCAGATGGATTTGCGTCGTCATCACGGAACCGACTCTGCGAATTTGCCCGCACGTTCTTTCATTACAAAATCTCCTTTAACAGTGGAATGTCCGCATAAACTCCTCATGCCGACTTCTTCTGAAACTTCTCTGTTCTCTGACGACGACCTGGGTGAACAGAGCCTTAAATTAGGATGTTTTCAGCTCGAAACAGCCAGACGGACGCCACCTCCGCCGCGCCGCGCCGATCCGCTTTGTGAGCTGTCCTTAAAGTGAAAGAAACTCCACAACCTCTCATCAGCCGTTAAACTTTTCACCGAGAACCAGCTGAATTTCTCGAATAGTGTCCACTCGGATATCCCTCACAGGCCCTGAAAAAATTTTGATAAAGCAACACGTGCCGTCTCCAGCAGCGTCTCAGACAAAGGATTTCAGCCGAGAGGGCTGGACCAGTGCTCACTCAAAGCCTGCCCACAGGCGGATGACGTCACCGACACGCCTGAAAAAACTCACGCATGCGCACGAGGGTTCAAGCATGTCTGGTGTAATCACACGCGATTCAAATCCATATAGTTTTTTTTTTTTATAAAACTGCCGGTTAGTTTTCTAATAGACATCGTACATCAAATGTGAAATGGTCTAATATTTTGCCACTGTCTACTTGATATTTTACGGTCTGAAATCTCACACGATTAACCAATCAGATTTGCGGAACAAATGTAATTGGATTAGAATCAGAGTCTGCCATTAGAAAGGGAGTGGGAGCCTCAGAGCAGTCACCAAAATGGCAACCAGCTCAAGGTCAATACTCAGGTGACGGCTCTGTGTGACCTGCTTTGGTAAGCTGGTCTATAGGTGTTGTTTAATAGCATAAGTCGATGTTTCTAAAAGAGAGAGAGAGAGACAGAGAGAGAGAGAGAGAGACAGAGAGAGAGAGAACTATCTATGCTTTTTCCACAATCTGATGTCTGTCAACATCTCTCACATCAGAGGGAATGCAAAGCAACCATTACATTTCTGTGCTGTCTGCACACATGTGTTTATGCACTTGTTTGTGCAGGAAAATATATTTCTAGTTTTCCTCGCATCATGTAATGTGTGCAAGTTCTAAATGCTGACACTGTTTTCAAGACACTTGAATGTTGAAATGTATCGTTAATCAGTGCTACAGTGAAACAAAACTTTTCTGCAGGCTAACAGCTTTCACACCGGGACATCATAGAGTTGACTACGCTGAGCTTATGTATGCGTGTCAATACGCTGAGGGACACAAAAGGGTCTGCAAAATGGGTGCAAAAAATTAAACATGTTTAATATTTTCACGGACATTTGGTGTAGAGCACTGGATGCAGGACTCTATGCAAATCTATGCAATACTCCGCTATTGTATGCAAGTCTGTGTAACACTACAGCCGTACAACATAGCTGGTTTCACTACTGTCTTGTAAACTTTCCCCTTCACTCTTGCAGAGATTAGGTCACAAATTACTCCTGCCACTTTCTCCAGCCACTCCACCCTGCCTGCAAACTCTTCTTCACCTCTCTACCACACTCTCCATTACTTTAGACAGTTAGCCCCAAGTACAGCCCCAATTCCAATGAAGTTTGGACATTGTGTGAAATGTAAATAAAAACAGAATACAATGATTTGCAAATCCTCTTCAACCTATGTCTTCAATTCAATACACCACAAAGACAAGATATTTAATGTTCAAACTGATAAACTTTACTGTTTTTGTGCAAATATTTGCTCATTTTGAAATGGATGCCTGCAACACATTTCAAAAAAGCTGAGACAGTGGTATGTTTACCACTGTGTTACCTCACTGGATTTGCAAATCACTGTATACCCCCCGCTTGCTTTCCACCCTACCCTGTGTGGAAACACTGCTGTGTCACACTGCTGCGTGTCGTGCTTGCATTATATTAAAGATGTTAAAGACTGCTCTTAACCCACTTGTGGCATTGAGCATAGACACTTGACAGAGGAAGACGATTGTTGTCAGCTTTAGGGAGCAGGCAGGATCACTTTGTCCAAAACATTCCAGCCGAGCTACAATCATGAGCCAGACAGACATATCGGCATGTTCTCCGGCAGAGTGTTTTCCAAGAAGCGCTGAAGAAAGCCAACACCAAGGAGGTGCACTCGTTGCTGCAGAATATGACAATATCTGGCCCAGAAGGACAGATGGGGGATGCGCTCCACCAGCCCATCATTGACGGCAAGCATCACCACCACAAACCACTGCAAAGCAACCAAACACGGCATTCTTTACGCTCTCAAATCCAAAATGTGGTGCTGCTTTTATGCAGCGCATCTCTGCAAAAAATTTAAATAAAATAAATAAAAATGAAACAGCCACGCCTACCAGTTTTATTTGGACTGAAGCTTTCCCCTTAGATGTGTGTTAACACCGATCGTGCGCTCCACTCCAGGGGCAGCCGATTCGTGTATGTGTGCATATGTGTGCGTATGTGTGCGTCAGCGTGTGTGCGCTTATAGTCCAGAGGGCAGATGACCCTCTTTTCACCCTCCACAGTCTCCTCTTCCTCAGCGGGGGCCCAGATTCAACCTGTCATCTTTTACTTTCTTGTCTTTTAAACTTGTTTTATGTCACAGCCAAACACGGCACGTGATGCTCAGCATCACAGTGACAGCCCAGTCAGTCGGCTCTGATACGCCCTAACCCGCTGTGCAGCTCACCTGACCAGGCTGTTACAGATACATGGTCCTCTTTTGGGTTACATAATGTATGTGAATTATGATGAAAACAGCTGAAAACAGCTAACTGATCATCTGCAGAGGAATGGTCTATTTGAAGAGTTTCAGTCAGGTTTCAGAATTCATCATAGTACAGAAACAGCATTAGTGAAGGTTACAAATGATCTTCTTATGGCCTCAGACAGTGGACTCATCTCTGTGCTTGTTCTGTTAGACCTCAGTGCTGCTTTTGATACTGTTGACCATAAAATTTTATTACAGAGATTAGAGCATGCCATAGGTATTAAAGGCACTGCGCTGCGGTGGTTTGAATCATATTTATCTAATAGATTACAATTTGTTCATGTAAATGGGGAATCTTCTTCACAGACTAAGGTTAATTATGGAGTTCCACAAGGTTCTGTGCTAGGACCAATTTTATTCACTTTATACATGCTTCCCTTAGGCAGTATTATTAGAAAGCATTGCTTAAATTTTCATTGTTACGCAGATGATACCTAACTTTATCCATCCATGAAGCCAGAGGACACACACCAATTAGTTAAACTGCAGGAATGTCTTACAGACATAAAGACATGGATGACCTCTAATTTCCTGCTTTTAAATTCAGATAAAACTGAAGTTATTGTACTTGGCCCCACAAATCTTAGAAACATGGTGTCTAACCAGATCCTTACTCTGGATGGCATTACCCTGACCTCTAGTAGTACTGTGAGAAATCTTGGAGTCATTTTTGATCAGGATATGTCCTTCAATGCACATATTAAGCAAATATGTAGGACTGCTTTTTTGCATTTGCGCAATATCTCTAAAATGAGCAATGTCTTGTCTCAGAGTGATGCTGAAAAACTAATTCATGCATTTATTTCCTCTAGGCTGGACTATTGTATTTCATTATTATCAGGTTGTCCTAAAAGTTCCCTGAAAAGCCTTCAGTTAATTCAAAATGCTGCAGCTAGAGTACTGACGGGGACTAGAAGGAGAGAGCATATCTCACCCATATTGGCCTCTCTTCACTGGCTCCCTGTTCATTCTAGAATAGAATTTAAAATTCTTCTTCTTACTTATAAGATTTTGAATAATCAGGTCCCATTTTATATTAGGGACCTCTTAGTACCATATCACCCCAATAGAGTGCTTCGCTCTCAGACTGCAGGCTTACTTGTAGTTCCTAGGGTTTTTAAGAGTGGAATGGGAGGCAGAGCCTTCAGCTTTCAGGCTCCTCTCCTGTGGAACCAGCTCCCAATTCGGATCAGGGAGACAGACACCCTCTCTACTTTTAAGATTAGGCTTAAAACTTTCCTTTTTGCTAAAGCTTATAGTTAGGGCTGGATCAGGTGACCCTGAACCATCCCTTAGTTATGCTGCTATATACTTAGACTGCTTCCCATGTGTTTCTTTCTCTTTTTGCTCTGTATGCACCACCATTTAATCATTAGTGATTGATCTCTGCTCTCTTCCACAGCATGTCTTTTCCCTGATTCTCTCCCCTCAGCCCCAGCCAGTCCCAGCAGAAGACTGCCCCTCCCTGAGCCTGGTTCTGCTGGAGGTTTCTTCCTGTTAAAAGGGAGTTTTTCCTTCCCACTGTCGCCAAGTGCTTGCTCAGAGGGGGTCGTTTTGACCGTTGGGGTTTTTCTGTAATTATTGTATGGCTTTTGCCTTACAATATAAAGCGCCTTGGGGCAACTGTTTGTTGTGATTTGGCGCTATATAAATAAAATTGATTTGATTTGATTTTGATTTGATGACCATTGCAGCTGTTACACCACATGCAGCTACGCGGCGCACTGCACAGCGCACCACTTGCGCCCATAATGACCATGATATTACAGTTCCATTGTCAGTACTTCATTATGTCAAAGGATTTATCTGTATTATTATTTTTCCATGGCTGTTAGACTTCATTCACACGGGCACAGTGCGCGTCAGTGTGTTACAGAGATGTGCTGATGCACAGCACCTGTGATCACGGTATAACGTCCAGAATGAGCATGTAATCACAGATCCATTGTCAGTCCACGTCATGTGTCAGAGAATTTATCTGTATTATCATGTTAACATGGCTGTTATACCCCATCCAGATGGCTGCAGTGCGTGTCAGCGTATCACAGAGACGTGCTAAGTCACTGTGACACACAGAGAAGCGCTGGTGCACATGATAATTGCGTGCCATAGACTGCACATTACAATATTTCCTTTGCACACACCAAACAGGATGCATGGGGGGGCTCTGGCTCATCAGGGGAACAATTGCGACATACCGACATGATCAGACTGCTCCGAATGCTGGTAGGTTGCCATTTCAGATGCCAGTTCGAATGCCATTCGTGGAAGCAGTCAAACAGCTGTACGACCACCATACGAATGCCTCGTACAGCATTCCTACAGTAGCCGGCACATGAATGTACAGCATTCCTACAGTAGCCGGCACATGAATGTGCCGACTGCTGTAGGATCTGATCCTCTGCAGTATGAGGTGTTCATGTGCAGCTTGAATGCAGCACGAATTGCACGAATGTCATTCAAATGTCGGTTCATACAGTATTCATGCAAGTTGTGCTCTTGTGTGACGGGGGTATTAGCTTTTGCCACTTCTTCTTTCACCTCATGCCTCATCTCCTTGTACTCCTGGTCGAAAAGGCACCAGGAGTGTTGTATGTGGAGTGCCACAAGGGAGTTGCCTCGGTCCACTATTATTTACAATTTTCACAAATGATTTACCATATATATTTGATAAAGTCAGTATAATGATGTATGCAGATGATTCAACTATTAATACATCTGCAAGTTTGCCTAATGATTTAGAAGTTGTTTTAAATATGGAACTGCACAAGGTAGTTGACTGGGTTATGTCCAATAAGATAGTGTTAAATATAGTAAAGACTAATTGTATGATTATTGGCTCTAGTCGTGTTATTATGAAAAATCCTGTACTAAACATTAAAATTAATAATATGAGAATAAATCAAGTACATGAGAATAAGCTGCTGGGTGTAATTGTAGATTCAAATTTATCATGGAAAAACCATATAAATAATATTTTCATAAAAATGGGCAGGGGTGTATCGATTATGAGAAGACATGCAAGGTTTTTAAGTTGTTCAGCATTGAATTATGCTATTAAAGCATTATTATTTGTATATCTGGACTATTGCCCAGCAGTTTTGTCAAATGCCTCCAGAGAAATGATACATAAATTACAGATTATTCAAAATAGGGCTGCTGGTATAGCACTTAAGTGCAGTTATATGACTAACATCATTACAATGCATAAAAATTTAAACTGGCTGTTAGTTAAAGACAGACTTTTATATTCACTGATTATTTTTACCAGAAAGATTATTGTCCTTAAGTTACCATGTATTTTGTTTAGGAATTTTTCTTTCAGTTCAGAAAATCATAGATACATAACTAGACATGCCGTGGTGGGAAACTTGACGCTACCTGTGGCCAGGACTAATGCCAGAAAAAAAAACTGTCATATTCAGGGGGATGAAGGAATGGAATTTATTACCCGACTGTATTAAACTCATTTCAAATGAATGTTTTTTTAAGGAGCGTCTAAGGCTGCATTTGTTGGTATGATAAGCGTTCTGGGTTTGACCTTTGATCATGTATAGACATGCTTTTTTGTGTATATAGATTGACCATGTGTGATGATAAAATGAATTTGATTGGAATTTTTTAATTTTTTTCTTCCTCTTTTTTTTTTTAATATATATATTTTTGAATGTATTTTGATTTGTGTTTGTAAACTTGTTTGGACCCCAGGAAGAGTAGCTGCAGCAATGGGGATCCAAATAAATAAACAAACTCCTGCCTACTTTCTAAATATCTCCAACTATCCCAATTCTTTGTGTCCAACCTCTTTTTCCTTATGCTTTCCTGGCCATGTTTGTTACACCAAGTCTTCTTGTCTTCCTTTTTGCTGTGCAGAAGTCACACCCAGTACTTTCCTAGCTGTCTCCCTCACCACATCTGCAGTAATCTTCCAGTTGTCCAAAACTGCTTCCAATCCATACTGTTAGGGTTTACACTTTTGCTTTCCCCTTTCCTTGTGTGTCTTGTCATTTTCCATCCCTGGCATGTGTCATGTTTGTATTGGTCTGGTGTGGACTCTGTGTTCCTTCCTCCGTCCTGCCCATCTGATCCTCGGCAGCTACTGTGTCTGCTCACCGACATCCAATCTGCAATCAAGTCAGGATTTAACCACGGCTCAGACATCCAGATGCCGCCAGAGCTTTCAGTCCTTACTGTGGTACTGACGTCTAGGCCTCATCCCTGAAGACTTTTCATGTTTTGTATTTTTGGTGTTGTTTTCCTGAAACCTTTGTTTGCTTTTTCTCTCTGTGCTTTAGATCTGTCATGTCCAATTCACCCATATTTGACTCCTCTGCCTGCCCTAACCAGCTGTTGCTGTCCTCTGCTATCAGACCACTCTAGCCAAGCCTGCCTGCATCTCACTCAGAATAAACTGCAAAAAGCTGTTCTGTTTCCAGGTTGTGTTTGCACTTTGGGCCCTATCTGTCAGCTCCTGGGTCCAGTGCCTGTCTAACCTGCTCACTAAATTTCACACAACAGTCTTCTTCCTACAGCTTCCACCATCTGATCCTTTGTTGAGCTCTCATTCTCCTCTTGTTCTTCACCTCTAAGGTCATCTTACAAGCCACCATTTGATGGTGTCTAGCTACACTCTCTCCTGCCACCACCTTACAGTCTCCAATTTCTTTTAGCTTGCATCTCCTACAAATAATGTAGTCCACCTGCGTGCACCTTCCTCCACTCTTATACGAGGTCTGTTAGAAAACTATCCGACCTTTTTATTTTTTGCAAAAACCATATGGATTTGAATCACGTGTGATTGCATCAGCCAAGCTTGAACCTTTGTGCGCATGCATGAGTTTTTTCACACCTGTCGGTTGCGTCATTCGCCTGTGAGCAGGCTTTGTGTGAGCAGTGGTCCACCCCTCTCGTTGGATTTTTATTGCGAATAAAATGTCTGAACGATTTGGAGCTTTGCTGCATCAAATTTCTTCAGAAACTGTGAGAGACCTCCAGGTGGACACCATTCGGAAAATTCAGATGGCTTTCAGGGACGATTTTATGGGGATTACACAGATTAAGGAGTGCACGAGCCAGTTTAAAGACCGCCCACAGCGGCTGAGAGTGTGGCGCACTCCAAGCACTGATCGACAGGCTGAAACCCCGCTGAAACAACCAGATCATTTCCAACGTGAAGGCTTTGTTGATCCGGGACATCGTCTGACTTCCACAAAAATGGCAGAAGACGTGGACATCAGCACTTTTTCGGCACATTCCACTGTTACAGGAGTTTTTGTCATGGAAAGAGAAGCGGAGGGATGCACCACGGAGCCGCTCATGGCGCAGGACAAAAGCACCTCTGTGTTGGTCTCACAGGCCGGCTTTCAGATGGCTTTCAGACGGCTTTCTGTGGCTTTTCGGTCGTGTGACTATCCGAGAAATTGCGGATGAGCTGGACATGCCAGAACATGTCCTGTGAGGCTTCATCACGCGTTGCTTTGCGCCATGCGGCTCCACCGGGACGTGTGGAACTCCTCCACACGTCTGTCTCAGTGTGCTGAAAAAGTGCTGATGTCCACGTCTTCTGCAATTTCTGTGGTAGTCAGACGATGTCCCGGATCAACACAGCGTTCAGTTTGGAATTGAATGGCACATTCCACTGTTACAGGAGTTTTTGTCATGGAAAGAGGAGTGGAGGAATTCGCACGTCGGGACGGAGCCGCATGGCGCAAAGCAACGCCGTAATGAAGCCTCACAGGACATGTTCTGGCATCTCCAGCTCATCCACAATTTCTCGGATAGTCACACGACTGAAAAGCCAACGAAAGCCGTCTGAAAGCCATCTGAAAGCCATCTGAAAGCCGTCCTGTGAGACCAACACGGAGGTGCTTTTGTCCCGCGCCATGAGCGGCTCTGTGGCGCATCCCTCTGCTCCTCTTTCCATGACAAAATCTCCTGTAACAGTGGAATGTGCAGAAAAAGTGCTGATGTCCACATCTTCTGCCATTTCTGTGGAAGTCAGACGACGTCCCGGATCAACAAAGCCTTCACTTTGGAAATGATCTGGTTGTTTCAGCGGGGTTTCAGCCACTTCGATCGGCGCTCGGAGTGCGCCGCGCTCTCAGACGCTGTGGGCGGTCTTTAAACTGGCTGGAGCACTCCTTAATCTGTGTAATCCCCATAAAATCATCCCTGAAAGCCATCTGAATTTTCCGAATGGTGTCCACCTGGAGGTCTCTCACAGTTTCTGGAAAAATCTGATGCAGCAAAGCTCCAAATCATTCAGACATTTTATTCACAATAAAAATCTGACGAGAGGGGTGGACCACTGCTCACACAAAGCCTGCTCACAGGCGAATGACGCAATCGACAGGCATGAAAAAACTCACGCATGCGCACGAAGGTTCAAGCTTGGCTGATGCAATCACACGTGATTCAAATCCATATGGTTTTTGCAAAAAATAAAAAGGTCGGATAGTTTTCTAACAGACCTCGTATGTCATCCCTTTTCTTAAAGTAGGTATTCACCACAGCCATTACATTCTTTTTGCAAAATCAACTACCATCTGCTCTTCCACATTCCTGTCCTTGATACCATAATCGACCCGCTACTTCCTCATCATTTCTTTTCCCTTTGCCAACATGCCCATTGACATCTTCTCCTATCACCACTCTTTCATGCTTGGGCACACTCTCCACCACCTCATCTAACTCACTCCAGAAATTTTCTTTCTCTTTTGTCTTGCATCCTACCTGTGGGGCATATGCACTGATGATATTCATCATCACCCCTTCAATTTCCAGCTACACACTCATCACCCTGTCGGACACTCACCTAACCTCCAACACACTCTTAACATGCTCTTCCTTTCAATGACCCAAAACCATTTGTTTTCCTATCCTCACCATGACAAAACTTGAACCCACGGCCTATGCTCCTGCTCTTACTTCCCTTCCACTTGGTCTCTTGCACACACAATATGTCTACATTTCTCCTCTCCATCATATCAGCCAGCTCTCTCCCTTTAACAGTCATACTGCCAACATTCAAAGTCCTGACTCTCACTTCCACCCTTCTGGTTTTCCTCGTCTCCCACTGTCTGTGGACACATTCTCCTCCTCTTCTTCTTCACCCAGCAGTAGCTCAATTTCCGCCGGCACCCTGTTGGGCAACCACACCAGTCGTGATCATTGTTAACCTGGGCCTCGAGCGATCCAGCATGGAAAATCAGTTTGTACTCTGCATCTTTATTTTGGCTTGTTTCACGCCGGATGCCCTTCCTGATGCAACCCTCCTCATTTATCCAAGCTTGGGACCGTCACATGTACTGGCTGCACACCCCACATAGCTGAGCTTTAAAATGTAACTACTGGAAAATGATGGATTATTTTTCTGATTTAATGTATTTCTGTGTGGAAGCAGTCCGTCTCTCATGCTGACAACCACACCTGCTCCTAATTTTCAATCATCCATCCAGCATCTACCAACCATCCAGCAGATTTACAGTGAGGCAAATAAGTATGTGATCCACTGTCGATTTTAGAAGTTTTCCCACCTACAAAGAATGGAGAGGTCTGTAATCTTTATCGTAGGTACACTTCAACTGTGAGAGACAGTATCTAAAAATAAATAAAAAAATAAATCAGAAAATCACATTGTATGATTTTAAATAATTAATTTGCATTTATTGCATAAAATAAGTATTTGATCACCTACCAACCAGCAAGAATTCTGGCTCTCACAGACCTGTTACTTTTTCTTTACGAAGCCCTCTTATTCTGCACTCTTTACCTGTATTATTGCACCTGTTTGAACTTGTTACCTGTATAAAAGACACCTGTCCACACACTAAATCAATCACACTCCAACCTATCCATCATGGCCAAGACCAAAGAGCTGTCTAAGGACACCAGGGAGAAAATTGTAGACCTGCACAAGGCTGGGATGGACTACAGGACAACAGGCAATCAGCTTGCTGAGAAGACAGCTGTTGGTGTAATTATTAGAAAATAGAAGAAACACAAGATGACTGTCAATGTTCCTCGGTTTGGGGCTCCATGTAAGATCTGGGCTCATGGGCTAAAAATGATTCGGAGAAAGCCCAGAACTACACGGGAGGACCTGCTTAAAGATTACATTAGTAACACACAACGCCGTCATGGTTTAAAATCCTGCAGGGCACGCAAGGTCCCCCTGCTCAAGCCAGCACATGTCCAGGCCCGTTTAAAGATCACCATTGACCATCTGGATGATCCAGAGGAGGCATGGGAGAAGGTCATGTGGTCAGATGAGACCAAAACAGAGCTTTTTGGTATCACTTGTGTCATGGCCTCTCCTCTGCCCTTCAGGGGCAGTTCCTCTTGCAGGCAAAGGTGAGCCATGTCTAATTGGAGTCACCTGGGGCTCATTATAAAAGCAGGGCTCCAGCAACATTCTCTCTCTCTGCTGGCTCCCACAGGTATCACCTTTTTTGTTCAGTTCTTGTTGGTTTGGTCACACCTCATTGTCTTTTTTTGTTGTTGTTGTTTAAAGTTAATATTATTTACAATAAAATCCTTTTGATTGCCCTAAACCTTGCCTCCTCTCGTTGTGGGCTATGAGCCGGCGTGTGACACCTGCACTCGCCATGTTTGGAGGATGAGAACAACCCCAGAAACACCATCTCAGTCATGAAGCATGGGGGTGGAAACATCATTTTTGGAGGTGCTTTTCTGCAAAGGGGACAGGACGACTGCACCGTATTGAAGGGAGGATGGATGGGGTCATGTATCGTGAGATTTTGACAAACAACCTCCTTCCCTCAGTAAGAACATTGAAGATGGGTCATGGCTGGGTCTTCCAGCATGACAATGGCCCGAAACACACAGCCAGTGCAACTAAGGAGGGGCTCCATAAGAAGCATTTCAAGGTCCTGGAGTGGCCTGGCCAGTCAGAACTGAACTCAATGGAAAATCTTTGGAGGGAGTTGAAACTCAAAACCTGAAAGATCTGGAGAAGATCTGTATGGAGGAGTGGACCAAAATCCCTGCTGCAGTGTGAAAACTGAGTCAAGAACTACAGGAAATGTCTGAGCGCTGTAATTGCAAACAAAGGTTTCTGTACGAAATATTAAAGTCTGTTTTTCTATTGCATAAAATGCTTATTTAATGCAATAAAATGTAAATTCATTATTGAAAAATTATACAACTTGATTTTCTGGATTTTTTTTTTTTTTTTAGATTCTGTCTCTCACAGTTGAAGTGTAACTACGATTAAAAAAAACACAGACCTATTCATTTTTTGTAGGTGGGAAAACTTGCAAAATCGACAGCAGATCAAATGCTTATATGCCTCATTGTGTTTATTTAACCAGATTAGTCCCATTGAGATTAAGCTCTCTTTTACAAGGGAGTCCTGGAGAATTACAAAGATTCAAATTCACCTAATGTAACGGAGGCCAGCAGGTGTCGTTGTGCATATGTAGTTAGTAAACCTCACTCTCAACAGCTCAAAAGGATTCTCTGGTCACAAGGCCAGAGACCTGGGTTTTAGCCTTCTGGTTAGAGAGTCCGTCTCCCATGAGTTCGTTAGTTCGTGTCCCAAGGGGAGCAAATGGGCGGAGTCATAACAACACAATGCAGAGTTCGTGTGCCTTGATAGAGAGAGTGGTGACATGACGAGTTGGAAAAAAAAACGGTCACATCACTCATGGTGCCATCTTGGGTTCAAAATAATGTTCGCTGTTAATCTGTCTGCATGGAAATCCAGCTATTTTTTTTTTTTTTTTTGCTGAAAATAAATAGACACAGCAAAGGCTTCAAGATATACAGATTCCCTTCAGATCCGAACAGAAGAAAAATTTGGGAAAATAAAGTCAGCTGTGTGGGATGGAAGTGACTTCATCATCAAAGCTTTGAGAGGTAAATAGTCCCATGTACAGTAAAACTCACCTAAACTGTCATCGTATAAACCGGATATTCACAGTCACTGGAAAAAAAGTCCCAAAATTTTTGTATTGTTTTCCATTTAATAAACACCGTATATAACGGATTTTGTACAGCGGATTTTTCACTGTCAATCGCTGTAGCAGCCTGACGCACACGTCAGACTGCTACAGGCTGCAAGCTGCGCAGTGAAAGCAGCAAACACGTTGCTGCCTTTACATTTTGATAATGGATCAAATACATTTGGCAGAAAACCAAATCCCCGCCTGAATGGAAAATCACTAAGGGCCCTTGAGCAAGGCCTTTAATCCCCTATTGCTCCCGGTGTGTAGTGAGCGCCTTGTATGGCAGCACCCTGACATCGGGGTGAATGTGAGGCATAATTGTAAAGCGCTTTGAGCGTCTGATGCAGATGGAAAAGTGCTATATAAATACAGTCCATTTACCATTTAGAAAACAATTTTCAGAGGAAATTTTAACCTGGACATTAAATGAGGTGCAGGTCCCGATTCAGATGTTCGGCGCCTCCTGACTGTAACTAATCCGTTACATACATATGGCTCACATCAGATAAATGTCTCATTGTTTCAAACCGTGTTCAGACTGGGACCTGAAGCCTGATGTGCACCTGTTTAATCAGACACAAACGGCTGTGATTTCACACGTTTCTGCTTTCAAACCTTCGTCTCCCATCATATTATAACAGTTTTTACAGTGCACATGCTGATAAATGGTTCAGAGAAGTCTGCACATTTATAGCACGAAATCGGTAAAAGAGGAAATTGTACAGCTTACCTTTGATTTGGAGGTGATGATTGTAGAAAGAAAAGCTTGTTGAGGGTCAAATTAATCCATAATAAAGCATAATCCAGAGACGGAGAACTTTAAAACTGTCATGATCGTCATTGCATGACACGGAATTAGAGCTGCAGCTGCATAAATCAAGCTTTAAATTAATTAAATAAATCATTATAAATTGTACATTTATGTAAATTTGATAGCTTAACTATTTTTATATTTATTTTGATAGTACCTGTACCTGGATGTGTTGCTGTATGTGGTTAAATGATTTAAAAAATGTTGAAAACATTAAAGGTTCATTCAGTAGTTCAGTGTAGTTGGAACCAAAATGGCGCCATGTTCTGAGTTGACGCCACTCTCTCTAATCAAGACACTCTAACACTAACCTGCGTGCCTTTAGCTCAGGGAAAACCACAATTTTCTTTCTTTATCTGATGAATAAATCAAAGGTCCAAGGGCAACATTCATAAATGATAGTGTTCAGCAGGTGCCAAAAAAGTTGCATGTAATTTCAATTGCGCCTTCTAATGTTCCATCCTCCATCCAGCAGGTGGAAAACCCATTTATAGTATATTACATAAGCAAAGCAAAATTGCTTTTTGAAATTATGTGGTTCAACAAAGTTCACCAGATTTTCATTAGGTTGTCCTCATTACATGTTTTTTGTTTTTTTTTTTCACTGGGAAATGTACAAGGTAATAACAGTTCTTGTTTTTGAGTTATCGTGTTAACAATCCAGAGGAGACAGACTCATTATAGTGCAGCAGATAAGTGAAACAATCATGCAAATGGTGATAAAAGCATCAAATCAGACAGAAATACTCCTTAATACTCCTCTTTTAAAAAAAAAAAAAAAAACGATTGGCCAGTTGACTTTTCAATCGGTGGTCAGGTAGGGGTCAATTGAAGAATTACACAGAGGTCAAAATTAAAAGATGCTCCAATCATATTGAAAAATATTCCACATTATTTGCCTGATCATAGAGATTCCAAAAAGGTATATTTTGGACTATCTGTGACTGAATTCTATGGAGTTACAGGATAAAAACAGCAAGAATGGTGACAAAGGTCAGTGTCATTTTGTTCAGGGATCAAAAGTTAAAGTTTCTCCAATATTGGTAAAAAGTGATGCAAATTATTGGTTGAGCTAATAGGATTAATAAATGGAATAGTGTTGACAGTGTTGAATGCTTGGTCTCCAAAGTAAAGGTCAAACAAGGTCTATGTCTATTGGATTCTATGACATGTGACATATGTTACCCCGTAACGTGATAAGTAAGGATGATACATGGTCCAAACTATTCCTTTTTAAAACCGCGTTAACTCAACTAGTAATTTGCATCACTTTTTACCAAAATTGGAGCAGCTTTAACTTTTGATCCCTGTACAAACCGACACTGACCTTTGTCACCATTCTTGCTGTTTTTATCCCGTAACTCCATAGAATTCAGTCAGAGATAGTCCAAACCATACCTTTTTGGAATCTTTATGATCAGGCAAATAATGTGGAATATTTTTCAATATGATTGGAGCATCTTTTAATTTTGACCTCTGTGTAATTCTTCAATTGACCCCTACCTGACCATTGATTGAAAATTCAAGTGGCCAATTGTTTTTTTTTTTCCAAAAGGGGATTGTCTGAGGAGTATTTCTGCCGAATTTGATGCTTTTATCACCATTTGCAGGATTCCCCTCTAAATATTCTCTTATCCGCTGCACTATTAATTTACGAGGTAGCTATTCGCTCACTACATTTCACAGGGCACATGTCTGGGATTTCCCAATGTTTCACAATAAGAAATACAAACTCTGTTAACACTGGCTGCTAAAATCTGTCAGGCCTTATTTTCCTTAGCTCCTTCGCCACACGAGGCTTGACATACCTTGAAAAATATATGTGTTTATGGTTTGAAGTAGTACTAAGGTACACACATTCTCACGAAACATTTGTCTTTTTTAAATATCAGTTCCTGTGTGGGGAAAAAGTGTACACACGGTTTTAGTGCATATCCATCATTTATGCATGTTGCCCTTGGACCTTTGATTTATTCATCTGATAAAGAAAGAGAATAGTGTTTTTCCCTGAGCTTTGGGACAACACTGGCTGCAGCAGAAATGAAAGTTTCTGTTGTGTCATGAGTGAGATGCAGAAAATGTTTTTGCATCCAAGTCTGTGTAGTTTGGGCAGGTTTTATTGTAATGTTGTTACAATTCTGATGCCTAAAAGCAATGCATAGTTGGATATTAGCTGCATAAAAATGAGATAGCATACCTTTAAAAATAAATGGCGTTGTCTCCCTCGGGTTATTAGAATTAATTTCTACAGAATAATGATCCAAATCAGGCAGTGTTGCAATCTTTAGCAGTGCTGTCTTCTGTGGGTTTTGTCTGTGTATTCTGGCTTTGTCTGAGACAGCATACAAATTAGGATAACTACTGATGGTGAATGTGTTTGTATTTCTGTATCTTAGCCCAGAAATGCACCTTTTGTGGATTTCTGTTTTATATCAATGCAAATATTATGTAGCAGCACTTGTGGGCAGGAACACAATAAGGACGATGGCAGTCTGACATTTGACCTCAATAACTTTGACATTCACCCAAATGATTGACCTGCATTTGTCCTTGCCAGAGTAATTCTGTAATGCACCAAAGTGTGCACCACATTTAGTCCAAATCAACAAGAAAAGCAAATTCCTTGACCTCTTCCAAAATGGATTATTTCAGGCAGGTATTTCAGGTTCATATTTAATTGATACACCAAGTTTGGTACAAGTCATCAAAAGAATGTGAGAAGAGTAGGCCACAAACATGAAGACATAGTGTTGGCCCAAACGAGTGATTGGCAATTTCAACATTGCTGGGCAATTCCAAAACCAAAACCCACACTCACCTGCCACTTTATTAGGTACTCCTGTTCAATTGCTTGTTAACACAAATAGTAAATAAAGGTGAAGCCAACTTGCTAAAGTTCAAACTGAGCATCAGATTGGGAAAGAAAGGGGCTTAAGTGACTTTGAATGTGGCATGGTAGTTGGTGCCGGATGGGCTGGTCTGAGTATTTCAGAAACTGCTGATCTACTGGGATTTTCATGTGCAACTGTCTCTAGTTAACTACGGAGAATGGTCCAAAAAAGAAAAGAAATCCAGTGAGCAGCAGTTGTGTGGACGAAAATGCCTTGTTGATTTCAGAGGAGAATGGGCAGACTGGTTGAATGGGTGACTGCTTGAAGTTGTCATGTCAATATGGATCAACATCTCTGAAGAATGTTTCCAACACCTTGTTGAATCTATGCCATGAAGAATTAAGGCACTTCAAGCAAAAGGGGGTCCAACCTGGTACTTGCAGTGGCCAGTGACTGTACGTACAAATTGGACAGAAATTTTAAATTTTGTCTTTTGACCTCAATGATTGTCCTTTGGTCAGTTTGACCTCACCTGGCCAATTCCAAAACCCACATAAATATGTGTGCTAATCAAGGTTTTGATCGTTGACCCCAATAATCTTGACCTACACCAAAACAAAGGCTTTAAGAAAAATTCTGCAGTTGACCTTCATCCACGTACCGCAATTAGTGGACATGGAACAAAGGACCTTGGAAGAGTAAGGGAACAAACAGAGACGGGCTCATATTATAGTACATATTTTGGTCTTGTGGTTGACATACAACAAGACAAATGAAAAATCATCCTCGGCAAAGTGATGTTTTAATGGCTGATGTAGACATGGCATGTGTTGTGTGGGCCGCTGAAGAGGAGGTACTGCTGGCCCACCACCACCAGATGGCGCCCTGCTTGGAGTGCGGGCTTCAAGCACAAGAGGGCGCCAGAGCCACTGGGAGTGACAGCTGTCACTCATCCTCAGCACCAGCTGTCACTCATTCATCTCATCACCATCACCATAAAGGCCGGACGGCAACTCCACCTCCTCGCCGAGAAATCTTCTACGACTAGAGGTAATCTTCTCTGCTGTGATTACTGATTATCTAATATTGTTCTGTGTGCAGTCGCATGCCCGTGAAGACCCAGAAGAGGGACAAACGGGAGCTGCACGAGTAAAGACGTACCTGGAGGTGGAGGTTATTCCTCCCGGAGGAATTAATTGTAAAGGTTGCTGGGTGTGAGGACTCACACTCACCACCTTCTGTTTCTTGTCTGCCAGCAGTACCAGGGCCGACAATGGAGGACAGAGACCACCTGGGGACTCAGGGCTTGGCGGCTTCGGTGTTCTTCAGGCCGTTGGTGGTGGAAGCGGTGTGGGCCCCGGCTCTTCGTTCATCCGAGGTCTCCTATCTTCAAGCCTGCCCACAGTCCTCCTGTGTATAATTGGCATTATTATTCTTGTTTGTATTCCGTTGTGTTCTTTCACAACATTAAATTGTTACTCCTTTTCTTATCCATTGTCCGTTCATTTGTGCCCCCTGGTGTGGGTCCGTGTTACGACACTTCCTGAACAGGATTTCTCGGCCATTCGTCATGGATCCCGAGGGGCGTCAACCACAGCTTGAACAGCCAATGGGAGAACAAGGAGCGCAGGCGTCAGCAGGAGGCGTGGTAAGTGATCTGCAGCAAATCCTTACCGCTTTCACTGCTCAGTTACAGCTGGTAACCGAGCAAAATGCAATCCTCAATCAGAGGATGGAGGCTCTCACCGCCAGAGTGGAAGCACGCGAGTCGAGCGTCGCTGCAGTGTCTCCTCCTGCTGGCCCGGGGCCTAATGTAGATGTTCCACTGGCCGTTCAACTACCCCCCCCACCGTCCCCTGAAGCTTACATAAGTCCTCCCGAACCGTACGGAGGCTGTGTGGAAACGTGCGCAGACTTCCTAATGCAGTGTTCGCTTGTTTTTGCACAGCGTCCTGTGATGTACGCATCAGACGCCACCCGGGTGGCTTATGTAATTAATCTGCTTCGAGGTGAGGCACGCGCTTGGGCTACAGCGCTCTGGGAACAGAAGTCATGGCTCCTGACGTCATACGCTGGGTTTATACGGGAATTCAAACATGTGTTTGATCATCCCAACAGAGGCGAGACCGCCTCGACCGTGCTGCTGTCACTGAGACAGGGGCGTCGGAGCGCAGCTGATTACGCTGTCGACTTCCGCATCGCGGCTGCAAGGTCGGGTTGGAATGACGTTGCGCTCCGCGCTGCCTTCATAAGCGGACTGTCTCCAGTACTGAAGGAGCATTTACTGGCTAAGGACGAACCGCAGGATTTCGACGGGCTTGTCACTCTGGTTATACGCTTAGACAACCGCTTAAATGAACACCGTCGGGAGCAGGCCGGGGGGCGTGGCCGGGCACAAGCCGTCCCTCTCTCTTCCGGGTCTGAAAGGGTGACGTCGTCCCCACGCTCCATTGCCAGTGGGCTCCGTGTGGCAACAGCTCCCCCTGCTGACGAAGCTATGGACACAAGCAGGGCCAAAGTGAGATCTGATATCAGACAAAGGAGACTGGCCCGCGGGGAATGTTTTTACTGTGGCTCATGTGAACACATGTTAAAAGACTGCCCCAAACGGTCAAACACCAACGCCCGTCCTTAGAAACTGGGCTAAGGGTGGGCCATAACATGTACACGGGGAAACCCCGCAAATCAGCACGAATCCCAGTGATAATCCTGAGTGGGGATTTAACCCTTCACGCCCCAGCACTGGTGGACACGGGGTCCGAAGGGAATCTGTTGGATAGCAGATGGGCAAAGGAAGTGGGGCTCCCTCTAGTGGCTCTGCCTTCGCCTATGAAGGTACGGGCACTAGATGGCACTCTACTCCCGCTAATCACACACCGGACCCAGCCCGTGACCCTGGTTGTGTCTGGGAATCACCGGGAGGAGATCGTGTTTTACGTGACACCTTCTACCTCCCGAGTGATTTTGGGTTTTCCTTGGATGGTGAAGCACAATCCCCGGATCGATTGGCCGTCTGGGGCCGTGGGGCAGTGGAGCGAAACCTGCCACCGGGAGTGTTTAGGATCCTCGGTTCCTCCCGGGATCACGGCTAAGGAGGAGGTTAAAATCCCTCCCAATCTGACGGCGGTGCCAGTGGAGTACCATGATCTGGCTGACGTCTTCAGCAAAGATCTGGCACTCACTCTTCCACCGCACCGACCGTACGATTGTGCCATTGATTTGATTCCGGACGTTGAGTACCCGTCCAGTAGACTGTACAACCTCTCACGTCCGGAACGCGAATCAATGGAGACCTACATCCGGGACTCCTTGGCCGCCGGGTTGATCCGGAACTCCACCTCCCCGATGGGTGCTGGTTTCTTTTTTGTGGGCAAGAAAGACGGCGGACTCTGTCCATGCATCGATTACAGGGGATTGAACGAGATCACGGTTCGCAATCGATACCCATTGCCCCTCTTGGATTCGGTGTTCACACCCCTGCATGGAGCCAAAATATTCACCAAACTCGATCTTAGGAATGCGTACCACCTAGTTCGGATCCGGAAGGGAGACGAATGGAAGACGGCATTTAACACCCCGTTAGGTCATTTTGAGTACCTGGTCATGCCGTTTGGTCTCACCAATGCGCCCGCGACGTTCCAAGCATTGGTTAACGACGTCTTGCGGGACTTCCTGCATCGGTTTGTCTTCGTATATCTGGATGATATACTCATCTTTTCCCCGGACTCTGAGACCCATGTCCGGCATGTACGTCAGGTCCTACAGCGGTTGTTAGAAAACCGGCTGTTTGTGAAGGGCGAGAAGTGTGAGTTTCACCGCACTTCTTTGTCCTTCCTGGGGTTTATCATCTCCTCCAACTCCGTCGCCCCGGATCCGGCCAAGGTTGCGGCGGTGAGGGATTGGCCCCAACCAAAAAGCCGTAGGAAGCTGCAACAGTTCCTCGGCTTTGCAAACTTCTACAGGAGGTTCATTAAGGGTTACAGTCAGGTTGTTAGCCCCCTGACCGCCCTGACCTCCACTAAAGTCCCCTTCACCTGGTCGGACCGGTGCGAGGCCGCGTTTAAGGAGTTGAAACGCCGATTTTCGTCTGCGCCAGTTCTGGTGCAGCCTGATCCTACTCGCCAGTTTGTAGTGGAGGTGGACGCCTCAGACTCAGGAATAGGAGCCGTGCTGTCCCAGAGCGGGGAGTCCGATAAGGTTCTCCATCCTTGTGCCTACTATTCCCGCAGGTTGACCCCCGCTGAGCGGAATTATGACGTGGGCAATCGAGAACTCCTCGCGGTGAAGGAGGCTCTGGAAGAGTGGAGACACCTGTTGGAGGGAGCTACGGGGCCTTTCACGGTTTTTACGGACCACCGGAACCTGGAGTACATCCGGACCGCCAAGCGGCTGAACCCCAGGCAAGCCCGCTGGTCCCTGTTCTTCGCGCGCTTTGACTTCCGGATCACCTACCGCCCCGGGACCAGGAATCAACGATCCGATGCACTGTCCTGGGTGCATGAAGAGGAGGCCAAGGCCGAGTTGTCGGACCCCATCGACACCATCCTTCCCGAGTCCACTGTCGTGGCCACCCTCACCTGGGACGTGGAGGAGACCGTCCGGGAGGCCCAGGCAAGGAACCCGGGCCCGGGAGACGGTCCGAAGAACAAACTCTACGTCCCACCAGAGGCTAGGGCTGCCGTCTTGGACTTCTGCCACGGATCCAAGCTCTCCTGTCATCCCGGAGTGCGTAGGACCGTGGCAGTAGTCCAGCAGCGCTTCTGGTGGGCGTCACTGGAAGCCGACGTCCGGGACTACGTCCAGGCCTGTACCACCTGTGCCAGGGGCAAGGCGGACCATCACAAGACCAAGGGTCTCCTCCAACCCCTGCCTGTGCCTCATCGCCCCTGGTCCCACATCGGCCTGGACTTCGTCACGGGCCTCCCGCCATCCCAGGGCAACACCGCCATACTGACGATAGTGGACCGGTTCTCCAAGGCGGCCCACTTCGTGGCCCTCCCGAAGCTCCCGACGGCCCAGGAGACGGCAGACCTCCTGGTCCACCACGTCGTGCGTCTGCATGGGATACCGTCGGACATCGTCTCGGATCGTGGTCCCCAGTTCTCCTCGCAGGTCTGGAGGAGTTTTTGTAAGGAGCTGGGGGCCACCGTACGTCTCTCGTCCGGGTATCACCCACAGACGAACGGCCAGGCAGAGCGGGCGAACCAGGACCTAGAACAGGCTCTTCGCTGTGTCACCTCCGCGCACCCGGCGGCCTGGAGTAACCATCTGGCCTGGATCGAGTACGCTCACAACAGCCAAGTATCATCTGCCACCGGCCTCTCCCCTTTTGAAGCGTGTCTGGGCTACCAGCCCCCATTATTCCCACTTGTGGAGGGAGAGGTCGGGGTACCCTCGGTCCAGGCCCACCTGCGGAGGTGCCGCCGGGTGTGGCGGACCGCCCGCTCTGCCCTGTTGCGGGCCCGGACGAGGGCCAAGACCCATGCAGATCGCCGGCGTTCCCCGGCCCCTGCATACCAACCGGGGCAGGAGGTGTGGTTATCCACCAAGGACATCCCGCTCCAGGTGACATCCCAAAAACTAAAGGACCGTTTCATTGGGCCATTCCCCATCGCCAAAATCCTCAGTCCGGCCGCAGTGAAGCTGACACTCCCGGCTTCACTGCGGATCCATCCGGTTTTTCATGTCTCTAAACTCAAGCCATACCACACCTCACCACTCTGCACCCCTGGACCCGACCCACCTCCTGCCCGGATCATCGACGGGGAGCCGGCATGGACTGTTCGTCGGCTCCTGGACGTCTGTCGGAAGGGCCGGGGTTTTCAGTACTTGGTGGACTGGGAGGGTTACGGACCCGAAGAACGCTCCTGGGTGAAGAGGAGCTTCATCCTGGACCCGGCCCTTCTGGTCGATTTCCACCACCGACACCCGGACAAGCCTGGTCGGGCGCCAGGAGGCGCCCGTTGAGGGGGGGGTCCTGTTGTGTGGGCCGCTGAAGAGGAGGTACTGCTGGCCCACCACCACCAGATGGCGCCCTGCTTGGAGTGTGGGCTTCAAGCACAAGAGGGCGCCAGAGCCACTGGGAGTGACAGCTGTCACTCATCCTCAGCACCAGCTGTCACTCATTCATCTCATCACCATCACCATAAAGGCCGGACGGCAACTCCACCTCCTCGCCGAGAAATCTTCTACGACTAGAGGTAATCTTCTCTGCTGTGATTACTGATTATCTAATATTGTTCTGTGTGCAGTCGCATGCCCGTGAAGACCCAGAAGAGGGACAAACGGGAGCTGCATGAGTAAAGACGTACCTGGAGGTGGAGGTTATCCCTCCCGGAGGAATTAATTGTAAAGGTTGCTGGGTGTGAGGACTCACACTCACCACCTTCTGTTTCTTGTCTGCCAGCAGTACCAGGGCCGACAACGGAGGACAGAGACCACCTGGGGACTCAGGGCTTGGCGGCTTCGGTGTTCTTCAGGCCGTTGGTGGTGGAAGCGGTGTGGGCCCCGGCTCTTCGTTCATCCGAGGTCTCCTATCTTCAAGCCTGCCCACAGTCCTCCTGTGTATAATTGGCATTATTATTCTTGTTTGTATTCCGTTGTGTTCTTTCACAACATTAAATTGTTACTCCTTTTCTTATCCATTGTCCGTTCATTTGCGCCCCCTGGTGTGGGTCCGTGTTACGACACTTCCCCAACAGCATGCCCGTATATAGAGGGGGTTCAGGGGGTTCAACCGAACCCCCCCCCCGAGAATTCTGCTGATTTTTTTCTGATCTGGATATCAACGTTATGTATTTTCTTTTCATTGATAATAAACAACAAGCACTAACTGTTACACAGCTATTATCACACACCCTCAAGTTTCAATTTCCTCTGCCAGAGTAATCCCTTAAGTGATGAAAGGGGAAACTACTAGATAAACTTTACCCATGGGGGTTGAGAATTTTGCTCCCTGGTCCCTATCCTCCTCTGATATCAAACAGATTAGTAGGCTTGTAAATACCCATGTAGACACACAATTACACTTGTCTGATTTGTAAAAACATGTTTGTATGTATAAGCTGAGAAATAAAGGGAGCTTCTCCTTCCTGTTGCAAATACTGTAAAGGTGCAAATATTCGTGTGGGATTTATTATGCAAATTTCGTGAGTTAAACAAGGTCGCCAAATTAAATACCGCTATTTTAATACATAACGTACATATACGTACATATTCATAATGTAAACGCGAATATTAATACAGCTAAATACGAGGTCTGTTAGAAAACTATCCGACCTTTTTATTTTTTGCAAAAACTATATGGATTTGAATCATGTGAGCTTGCATCAGCCAAGCTTGAACCTTTGTGCGCATGCGTGAGTTTTTTCACGCCTGTCAGTTGCGTCATTCGCAACTGACAGGCAGGTATAAAGTTTGCATTAATGTTATCTTGGTTCTTCCTGGGTGGTTCTTATAGCAACTGATCCAATCCCAAACAAGGACTGTTTGTATATAAAAATGTATTTCCTAAAATGATACATTTTGGGTTCCAAATGAAATTTATGTAGCTTTTTACCCCTCAAAATCCTCAAAAAGCTTCTGCTTCGGGGGGCTTTGCCCCCCTGAGCCCCCCACGAGGGCATTGCCCCTCGACCCCACCGGGGGCCCTGCGGGCCACTCGACCCCCAACTCAAGGATTTGAACCCCCCCTTTCACATTCCTATATACAGCCCTGCATGGTCCTCCCATGTGTGTACTTAAATGATCAAAAATGTTTAGGTCATGTGGCTAACTGGGTCAAGACCTTGGGTTGGTGGCTGATTGGTGAACATGCTTGTTTGTTACATCTTTCAGGATAGCAGGATAATAAAAAGACGCCAAGATGTACTTTTCTGTGCTGATAAAAAGGATTTTAACAGGAATCCAGTGTCTCAGTGTACACATATGATTTTTGGCAAGAACACATTGACCTGCAAAACTGCTGATCGTCATCGTTCTTAACCTCATGTAATCCCCAGCAACAATGTATTAACATGCAACAGTGTATTAGCATGGGTTGAGATCATTTGAAATCAATAATATGAGCGAAGCATCACGCAGCGGCGCAAAGCTCACTCATGTTACAGGGCATCCTAAACAGGAAGTGCCAATTTATCAGTCAAAGTGAAACAGGACATGTTCAAATGTTGAACACTTCCTGGCATGGGTGGAGCTAGAGTGGAGGCCAGGGTTTCACTGGACTCTCCTGAAATCTGATTGGACACAGATGATTGACATGTCACAGCAACACACGTCTGTTTGAAAGACTATGCATTGGCCAAAAAATCACTTTGCAGAGGCACTACTGACCTTCACCTTGCACTGGGGAAGCACAGATGTTATAGTATATGCAGCAGGTATCTCCAAAATCAGTGGCAGGAAGAATGGGAGGGAGAGCATGGGATGGATGCATTAGGATTTCGGCAGTGCATTCGGGATTCGACGCACATTAGTGGAAATACCCTGGATCTGGTTCTTGCACATGGTATTGCTGTCACGAATATTGACATCTGCCTCATACATCAGTGGTCTCTGATCACACATTTATTAAGTTTACAGTTTCGCTGCTGTGTTTAGTGGAACAACAACCTTATATATCATTACGGCGATGCATCCTGTCCCTTCCTGTAGTGCCACAGTTTAAATCGCCATAACTGGCGCCCGGCGTTGTATCCCTAACCAACGACGTGTAAAACAGTGATAGAGCCCACATTGGCGTCCTCAACGGCGTTTTAACCAGCGACAGAGGCAGACAAAACGGCGGCGCTAGCGGACATTACGCCGTTCTAAACGGCACCTCCCGGTTAAAATGGTGTTCCAAATGGCCGATAGGCGGCGGTCAGTATAAAAACGCTAGCGCGCTGTGTACAGGCCTCTCACTCGTGGCCAGCTCCAGATATTTTTGCAGAGAAGCTCCAGTATGCCTCCTAAAAGAAAGTTGGCAGCGGCAAGGACTTAAAGTGGAAGGACACCAAGAGGTCTGGTTCAGAAGCACAGGGGAGGCCTGTGGTGGAGACGGAGCAACACGTTGAGGAGGGGGAAAGGAAGGAGAAGAAAAGGCTCAGGATGATCTCCCTCCCCCTGCAGTGACAGAGGCATGTATTCCTGCTGCTTCAGCCTATTATACTCTGGGGGCGGTGCCTATATGCAAAAGTTCCTGGAGTAACGCAGGATTTGCCTGGATAAAAACATGCGTATTAACCAGCGGTACACATAGCATTATCGGTGGCAGCAGAACACCGCCGTTCTCACGCGCGTCTTAACCTGCGATTGTAAAGGATAGAACTGGGTATTAACCCCCGTTGCCTGACATGTGCCGGATGCTACGGCATCAAAACATAGCTTTATTCGGCGGATGTAGCGGTATTTTATCAGCCTATTTGCAGATAGTACGGCGGTCAAAACGCTGGCAAAATGCTCCATCCCTTTCCACAGCGAAAACAACCGGAACTACCGCGACCTTCAGTCTACGTACTACCCGCCGATAAAACCGTCTATGTGTAAACAGGGCTTAAGACAAGAAAGCATGTGCACAAGCTCCTTAAACAATGTAGCTGCTGGGCTCCAACATGACAAATGCATCAGCTATAAACTAGCAAAGATATTTGTGCTTTACTGCTTTCTGCTGGGTGGCCCAAAGTCATTCCAGTGGTAACCAAAATTTCCCTGCAGAGACCTAGGCCCAAAGACGTCCAATTGACAGTGACTGGCTGTGACCTATATTGTCTGGCTGAAAACTCCTATAACATGTCTGTTTTAAATCAGCATCCTTTGTGAGTTTGGGGAGCTGTGCTGTTGCAGTGCTGATGACTGTGTATCAGGGTTACACAAAAGATCCATTTTTCATTTATGTGATCACAGCGTCAGATCAAAAGATTGGACACATTTGGACTGCATTTAATTCTTCACTTCTAGATTGAAATGAAATTCCCTGCATTCTGAGCAGACAACATGAACCGTATTGCTGCTTTAACATTAAAAAGCTCACAGTAGTTTAGCATGTTAACTTATACCATCTTTCACTGGGGACCGTCAGCGGCCAGCCTCTCCTGAGAAGGGTAAGAATAGATGATGACAAATAAAGAAGTCGAGAGGTAATATCAAAAACATTGAATCTCATCACGCTATTTTCATCCACAGGCTGCAGTCAGTTGAAACAATTCTTCCTCATCCACACTTTGCTCAACAGCAGCATTACTTGTCAGTAAGGCTTAGGAGGATACAGGATAAGCTCTGCTTCATTTCCCCATGTTCTTTAAATGAACTTCCAACGCAGTTTGAGCTGCCACACACTTATTTAGAGGATAATTTGCACAAATCGTCTTTAACATTAACTCTTAGCTGTTATACAGGAATTCTACTTTTTCACACTATGGGTAGCAGTGGATATTCTTTTTTCTTGCTTACTGAGGTACAAAAACATTCAGTATGTTGTGTGGATTTGTTATGCTGTGATAAAACAGTATTCAAAAATGTCAATTACTGACAAAAAGAAAAGAAAAATTGTTGGTGAACAAAGGATGTTGCAGCAGCAACAGTTGTACAGTAGTAAAAAAATTTTTTTTACATTAAAGTTGACTAAAGTATATTGCAGTGTTTGCTGGTGGGTGCATAAATACTGATGTGAATAGATTACGTGAAAATAGAATATAAGTGAGTATAAGTATGTATCAATATGGTAATTATTGTACAGTATAAATTGCACAGGTGTGCATGTATTAAAGCACAAAAGGTGGTGGTAGTTGTAGCTAATAGTGCAACATAAGCAGGTGGTTATGGTGCTAAAAACATTTTGAGGTATTATTCACCTTATTCAGCCCTGCCCACTTTTACAACAGAGGCATTTCTGTTTTGTCTTAGGACTTCCGGTGAGCGGTGTTTTCACTATAGAACAATGGAAGATATTACATGGGTAGAAACTAAAACCTTTAAAGAAGCTCAAAGGGAATGACTCTGGCTCACCCGCGGGTCATAACAGAGAGGGAAGATGACATGAAAAAGTGGCCCTCGATTATGTATGCCGATATTGTTAACGACTTTGTGTGGACGGTTTGGCTGTGAGGACCTATAAAGCACTGAAGCCTATCAATATCTCCTTGAATCAAGTTAGAATACTACCCGACAAGTAGTATCACCGTAATGCCAAGATTACGTAACGTTAATATACATATAGTTTTATTTCATGCAGTGCTTGGTTGTATCAAACTGCAGAAAATTAGTAAATTAGATAGCAGCTAACACTACAAACACAGCTTACCCGTTTGTCTCACTAGCATCCACCGTGGCTCCTTCAACGGAGTGTTGCAGTCCAACCATTTCTCTGGGTAAGAATGCAGTGGTGTGGGTTTTTTCTCCACAAAAAAAAGAACAGACATAGGGACATTTGGGTGGATTTTTCAAAGGCCGTGGCTGTTTGCACGGCGGCCGTGTCCATAACTCTCATTTGGCTATTCGCACGGCAAGATTCTGGTACGTATATTCACACGGCAAGACTCTGGTGGCAAAACTTGTAACTACTTATATAAACAAACATACTGCATTCAAGATGTCATAACTCCTTTAATATTTTTCGATTTTGATGATTTTTTTTTTTTTAATTCTGCTGTGTCCATAACTCTCATTTCACTATTCGCGTGGCAAGACTGGTGGCAAAAGGCCGACCCTATTCGAACGGCGGCCGTGTCCATAACTCTCATTTAATGCAGTATGTTTGTTTATACAAGTACTTCCAAGTTTTACCACCAGAGTCTTGCCGTGCGAATAGCCAAATGAGAGATATGGACACAGCGGCTGCTCAAATTCAGCACCTTTAGCCAGCACCACAGATCCTCGTCTTTCAATGGTGGAGGGAACAAGTTAAATGCTGGTCCACAGCACTCAGATCTCTCCTTTCCATGTTCAAAACATCGTTCTGAAAGTGATAGTTTCCTCTTCTTCCAGTTGTTGTGGCACCCAAGAACTGAACAATTAATGCTGCTCATGTTCGGACACTTCTAGCATACTGTCTTCCCACATAGCTAATCATCAGATGCAGCAGCAAACCAGAGGTTGCTTGACAAAATGGAGCCACCCACCCTGACTTCCTGAATAAGGTGAATACAGTCTGACAGCAGTTGGAATAAATGACCTGCGGAGGTGTTCTGTTTTGCACCGAGGGTGCAGCAGTCTATTACTGAAGGAGCTACTTAAGGCTCCCACAGTCTCATGTAAGGGGTGAGAGGAGTTGTCCATAATTGATGTCAGCAGCTAACAACCTTCTCTCCTCCATGTCATGAGTCATGACAACCTCATACAATAAAGAACATATACGGAACATATGAAACATATCATTTTTAATATTCCAACAGCAATTTGACGCTTTCTTCCTTATTCTCAAAGATAAAGAGGTGACACAAAACAGTATTATGCATAAAACAGCGACAACAACCGTAAGAGCAAGACACACCGACAACAACAGAGAGAAACAATGCCCACCCAAGCCATTTGTGATACCAAAAATATGCAGGAGTTACTGTGTATATTGACAAAACCGTAAATATATGCGTGCATGTGTATGTGGGAAAACTTTGAATCTATGTGCCAAATGTGAAAGATAAAGATAGATGTGTGTTAATGTGGATGTTGGTGAAGAGTTGCATCTGTGCCAATGGCGCATAAAATAAGATGCAGCTCCACGACCAAGCAGGACCCCACAGTCACAGCAAGTGTCACTGAGTAACCCACCCTTGAGGGTGAAGACACGTGCCAAGGCATCTTATCTTGTGCCACCAGGGCATGAAACTATAAGGGACCATCGATCAGCCATCCAAAAACATAGTGCACCCCCCACCCACCCACCCACCCACACACACACACACACACACACACACACACACACACACACACACACACACACACACACACACACACACACACACACTCCACATTTCTCCATTAACCTGTACTGCCCAGAGGGGGTCCCAGACAGCCCAGCACCACACTGCACCAGGGTCCGTAAGCCCCCACCCGCTACACCCTTCACATGGAATATTGGGTATGTTTATATTATTGTTTTGGTTATGATTATTCATATATTTATCATGAATCAGCTTAATCAAATTTGATGGGCCTTGACTTCATGGGCAACATTGTGATCTTTGCAGAATAAATGGACATCCTGATTGCAGCACATCAGAAGCTGAGCGAGGAGTTGGAGTGTCTATGTTTGTGATTATCCTGGATCAAGACTGAGAGCCAGGCTTTCAATGACTTCCTGGATTTGGCCATCAGAAGTATATTTGTGTGTGGCAAAATTGTTGAAATTGTAGAGACATTCACTACAGGGTTCTAGCTACGGTGGGCAGCACGGGGCGGCACCGTCCAGTACTGCAAATTCCCGCCCAGTGTTCTGTTGAGGTGAGCTGCCTTGTTGAATTGATCTCCCCGTAGCGCAAATCAACAGCTAACATGTGCCAAGTTGAGCTCCCCATCATCTAACGACAACATTCTGCTTTAAAGACAGGGTGTACATGCAAACCCTTACTTTTTTAAATCGGAAAGACAAGGCAACAAGGCTCCTTCTAGTATGCTCTCAGTGCCATCGCTGCTGTTGTATGACCCTCTGAATGTACTCACTGTGACTCCTAACATGAGAGATTCATGAGAGAACGGGGGGGCGGGGGGGGGGGGGGGCTGGGCCACACGCACGAGTTGTGGGGAAGCACAACAAAATATTGGAGATGATTGGAGAGGAACAGCCACTTCTGGCTGCTGCCAGCCTGGTGGACATCAGGACTTCTGGACTTAAGCATTTAATGTTTTTATTTTTATTTTTTATTGAGGCACACAATACTGCAGGAGTGGAGCGCATAGTACTGCGTCACTCTTATTCTTTTTTTAAAATCTGTAGTGCGCTCTTTGTCTCTCCCCATCTCTCTCTCTCAGTCCCCCCCCCCCCTCTCTTTCTGTCTATTTCTCTGTCTTTACCCCCCCAAGGACATGCAGTGGCAGTTCCTTAATGTGTTCATTGTGCGGAATGCACAAACAGGGAGGAGATATGAGGACATGCTTATATTAGTTTTTTTTTCTAAATTGCTAAAAGCCTACACTCTATTCTTTGATCCAAAGTCACACTGGCCTGAACTCATTTCTTGAATGAAGCAACTCTTTTGGCAAAATTGTAAGCCATTTTCACCTGGTTAGACACAATTTGCAGATCTTATGCACTTTTTTTTTTTTTTTGTTTGCAAAATTCTAAACATTCTCATTCACTAAACACAACATTACATTTGTGTTGCAAAATGGTAAAGACTGGCAGCAAAATGTGAACACAACTCCACACAGCTGTCAGCTTTTACACACAACTGAACAGACACATTTCTAATAATATGATCAGGCAAAGTGGGCAGGATAAAAGTCCGTTCAGAGTGCGCAGGTGGCACACGTACATCCATCTACCGTGGACAGAAACATACAGACAGACAGGGGAGGAGGAGTTCGTGTGAGAGGTGGTGGATGAGGAGGAAGGGGTTGAAGAACATCAAGAACAATCATTACTGATGATATTCAGGCAACTGGATCAGCAGCACTGCATCCTCTATATGTCATAGTTTGGGACAACGTGCACGTTAACCATGTTGTCTTGATACATGAGTGGTTCACTAATCAATCAATCAACTTTTTTCTTGTATAGCGCCAAATCACAACAAACAGTTGCCCCAAGGCGCTCCACATTGCAAGGCAAGGCCATACAATAATTATGAAACACAGTCTACGTCTAAAGCAACATAACCAAGGGATGGTCCAGGGTCACCCGATCCAGCCCTAACTATAAGCCTTAGCGAAAAGGAAAGTTTTAAGCCTAATCTTAAAAGTAGAGAGGGTATCTGTCTCCCTGATCTGAACTGGGAGCTGGTTCCACAGGAGAGGAGCCTGAAAGCTGAAGGCTCTGCCTCCCATTCTACTCTTACAAACCCTAGGAACTACAAGTAAGCCCGCAGTCTGAGAGCGAAGCGCTCTAATGGGGTAATATGGTACTACGAGGTCCCTAAGATAAGATGGGACCTGATTATTCAAAACCTTATAAGTAAGAAGAAGAATTTTAAATTCTATTCTAGCATTAACAGGAAGCCAATGAAGGGAGGCCAACACGGGTGAGATATGCTCTCTCCTGCTAGTCCCCGTCAGTACTCTAGCTGCAGCATTCTGAACCAACTGAAGGCTTTTAGGGAACTTTTAGGACAACCTGATAATAATGAATTACAATAGTCCAGCCTAGAGGAAATAAATGCATGAATTAGTTTTTCAGCATCACTCTGAGACAAGACCTTTCTGATTTTAGAGATATTGCGTAAATGCAAAAAGGCAGTCCTACATATTTGTTTAATATGCGCTTTGAATGACATATCCTGATCAAAAATAACTCCAAGATTTCTCACAGTATTACTAGAGATCAGGGAAATGCCATCCAGAGTAACGATCTGGTTAGACACCATGCTTCTAAGATTTGTGGGGCCAAGTACAATAACTTCAGTTTTATCTGAGTTTAAAAGCAGGAAATTAGAGGTCATCCATGTCTTTATGTCTGTAAGACAATCCTGCAGTTTAGCTAATTGGTGCGTATCCTCTGGCTTCATGGATAGATAAAGCTGGGTATCATCTGCGTAACAATGAAAATTTAAGCAATACCGTCTAATAATACTGCCCAAGGGAAGCATGTATAAAGTGAATAAAATTGGTCCTAGCACAGAACCTTGTGGAACTCCATAATTAACTTTAGTCTGTGAAGAAGATTCCCCATTTACATGAACAAACTGTAATCTATTAGACAAATATGATTCAAACCACCGCAGCGCAATGCCTTTAATACCTATGACATGCTCTAATCTCTGTAATAAAATTTTATGGTCAACAGTATCAAAAGCAGCACTGAGGTCCAACAGAACAAGCACAGAGATAAGTCCACTGTCCGAAGCCATAAGAAGATCATTTGTAACCTTCACTAATGCTGTTTCTGTACTATGATGAATTCTAAAACCTGACTGAAACTCTTCAAATAGACCATTCCTCTGCAGGTGATCAGTTAGCTGTTTTACAACTACCCTCTCAAGAATCTTTGAGAGAAAAGGAAGGTTGGAGATTGGCCTAACAACCAGCACTTCATAAAGGTTTTCTTTCCACCTTACAGCCCCTTTCTGAATCCAGTAGAGGAGTTTTTCTCTGCGTGGCGGTGGAAGGTCTGCGACCGACAGCCCTACATCAGCGCAACTTTATTGGCAGCAATTGAACTGGCCTGTGATGATACAACTGGAGTCTTGTTAAGGCTGGGTTCGATGCACCAGAGGGAGTTTTCCCCTCTTTGCCTGACAAGGGAATATATTGGCTGTAATGTGGATGAAGTCCTCTGGCTGGACCACACACAAAGACATGATGCTGGAGAATGAATCTCTGAGACTTAGTGGCGTGATGTGCTTGATGTTATTTTATTTGTTTTTTTTTAAGTTTTTGTTGTGACATTGCTGTATGCAGATATCCTATTGACTACAATCATTTTTTTGCTAAATATATTTACAGTCAACATTTCCAGTTACCTACATGCTCTGGATGCTGTGTCCTCAGTTATTTTATGTCGTGTCTAACAAATGCTCTTTGGTGAATATATTGTTACTTGCTGTGTGTCTGATCTGAACACATTTGTTTGGATATCTAAGGATAACTAATTTTGAGGTGATAGTTTAATTTTGATAGAAGAGTCTGAGGTTTTGTGAATGTAGGTTGAATTTTTGGATTTGTGTTTAAGGTTTTGAGAAAATGGGAGGAGGTTTCAAGAAATGTGTTTTAGCAATTGGGAAAAACTGTAAAGGCAGTACTGCAAAAGGCCAAATGAGAGACAAAATTTAAATGAAAAGCACATGACAGTCAACTGTAAATGTAACTGAAAAATCAAACTCAGTGGTCAATCAACACTACTCAGATTGAACCCGACTCCATCAATAAAAACACAACTGTGTGGTCTTTCCATGCAATCCAATTCAAACATTCTCTGTAAAAAGAGATACAGCTTTGTTATAGAAAGACAGACCTCTGCTGAAGAGTGTATATACTCCTGATTTACACACATTACACTAAAGTGCAGCTTGACAGTGGTAGGTAGTATACCGTAGTGCTGCACTACTGTAAACAATCAGTACTGAATGTGTCATTTTGTGTGTGCACTGACTTGCACATACTGAAATCTTTTCTGAGTTGCGCTCAAAAGGGACCCTGTATACTTGCGGCATGCGCAATCTGTTGCGTTGGACAACACGATCAGTGGTGGAAAGGCTGACACTGTTGATTCCTTCAGACTTTGTATTGTGTTGCTCACTTACGCAATACTGACACATTTATTTGGATTTACAGACGATGGTAGCTTTTGCTGGTGCTCTCCATCGGCCATGATTTCACTGCGAGAGCTTAAGTGCTGCAGAGTGCGCACTATAGCGAGCAACACTGACATCTACTGGATGGGAGTGTAAATGGCGACCGCCATATTTGTGAATCTCAAATGCAATTTTGCACTGAGAATGTCTCAATATTGTGTAACTGAGCAAAGTGATGAATGCATGTAATCGGTGATCCACAAATGCTGAATCACACTTCACACTCCCGATTCTAGTGGTCACAGAGAACCTGCTCAGATTCAGTTATACCCTCTGTCCTGCTTCCCTCGTTGTCATGCCATGCACAAAAACATGATCAATTACGGTTGCTTATATTTCATCTGAAATTACCCTTCTTGGTCTCAGTCTCACTCTTGCTCTTCCTCGTCCTCCTTCTCTTCCTCCTCACCCACCACCTCTCACATGCACTTGTCCTCCTCTGCCTCTCAGATAGTTGCCCTCCATCTTTGTATCAACCTTCAACTCACCAGTGCCCTCCAAAACTGGCTTATATTGGCTTCATCACATCATTAGCAACAAGTGTGTACAATTCTGAGTGTTGTGTGTAAGTGATGGCATCGGTGCTGTAATTGTGTTTCATGTCTGAAACCTGTGTGTTACCATTCTGCATCACGTGCATCACAGTGAAAGCTGTGTTTAGTGGATGTGAATGTGCTTACATTTTTGCCAATAAATAGACTGCATTAGATCTGCAAATTGTGTCTAACTAGGTGAAAACTGATTAATGTTTTGCCAAGAGTTGCTTGATTCAGGAAATGGGTTCAGACCACTGTGCATTTGGTTCAGGGAACAGAGTTTATTGTTTTAGCAATTTAAAAAAAAAAACTGTGAACTTTCTGCGTGGAGCTCTGAGCCGGTGACCACTCCATGCTTAAGAAACAGTGCGAGATATGCATTAAAGAGCGAACGCCAGGTGTCATGAAGCAGACAAGGTGCACACACTTATTTGGTGCCTCTGGTTTACTTAATCCAACACAGATCAATCAGAAAATGACGATCTGGCATTTCTGCTCAAGGAGGTTTGTTTCTACTGCCCTCCACACACTGTTGCATGGCTTCCTGATGTCCCAAACTATGGCGAGCTGAGGGTTATAGAAAGTGCGTACATTATGTACATGTCAAAATTTTAGTGGCATTAAAAAGGAATTACTTTAATGCATTATCGGTACCTAATTTTAACAACTAAAACATTTTTCAAGCAATACTACACTGTACTAGTGATTCTGCTATGGTTAGAGGTTCTGGTAGGACAGAATCATTGCAGGCAATGGGCCCAAATGCAGGGAGCTGGACACGGAGAAGAGTACAAAGGAAAACATATTTATTTATAATAAATAAAGTAAAAATGCTGTGTTGGGGTGCCTGCAGTGTGGAGAGATGGCCCGCCTCCTGGCAGTGAACTGAGGGAGTTGCAGGATCCCGAGCCAGTCTTGAAGGATAATATCAACTAAGGTTTCAGGGTTCAGGACCAGGTGGAACGCTTGCCTCTAAGACCAGGAACTATGAGGAATAAAGACACACAAGATGAGTGAATGCACTCGTAATGCCGGAGCCTCAAAACAGTCTCAGTTCATAAAAGGTTTAACAGAGGTTGTTTCAGAGTTCAGGAAATAAAGTTCTCTTCTTAAGAAATAAAGTTCACTGTTCAGGAATTGTTCATAGTTCATAAGTTGTATCCAGAGGTCAGAGGTCAAGTGCTGCATGTTGTAACACAGTTCCAATCAAGCAGGACTTGATACAGCTGGGTTCTCAATTGTTTGATATCAGAATTCATGTGGTTCTTAGGAAGAGTTCTTGGAACAGTTCTTTATCATAGCACAGTCACAAACAGGGACTAGTGAGAACGGGATCTCACTGAGACAAGGAGGCACTTGACTAGCATATAGTCGAGACGCACTCTGCGCCAAGAGCAGAGAAGTTCCAAAGTGACATTGCTGTGCAAGTAGTCAGAGCCAGGATCCAGGTCAGCTTGGGAGCCGTACCAGGATCATCTGGAATATCAGGAAAAGACGGTTCACTCTAATAATTTCAATTTCAATTTATTTTCATTTATATAACACCAAATCACAACAGAGTTGCCTCAAGGCACTTCTAACCTTACTAACCCCCAGAGTGGCAGTGTTATGGGCCAGAAGGCCTATAGACACTGACAAAGTAATATGGCTGATTTTTGTTCTTCTGAGCTTGGCAATGTGTAATATCCTGAGCAGAGCGGAGAATCAGATGCTCAAATTAGTTATATTTGTAACCCCCAACAACTAATAAGCTAAACCTAGATTTATAAATAAGAGCAACACCCCCGGTGGGCAGGGCTCATTTAAGGGGAGGACAGCTGTAGGTTTAAGCCAGGTTTCACATAACCCAATCATATTTAAGTGATGATCAATAATTAGATCATTAATCAACAATGATTTTGAGGATAGTGATCTTATGTATTATGTCTCTAATAAGGGAATTAGAGGGGAGGCCAGGTTACTTGAGCTTTTGCTGTGGGGTGCTTCGGCGTCTTAAGCGCACAGCTGGAAGATGCAGTCAAGGTCACAGGGCAGCATTCAGGTTTGATCCTCTTGGAAACTGCCTGGATCATCGAAGGTGGCTCTTGAAGCTGGCGAGGCAAACCGAGGCAAGCAAGGCAACAGACAAACAAGGCATACAAGTATCTGGCAATACATGAACAGAAAGTCAGGGTTTAAATTGTCTATCAGTAATCAGTCACTCATCTGATCCAGGTGTGAAACAAAACTGAGGGCGTCATCTAGTGGAGAAACTAACACATGACACTGGTAAAACAGAGTTAAAACCAGGCTCTGAGGGAAATCCTGACAGATGCTCCTACAATGCTGAATCTCATACAAAGACAATTAGGACGTAGTCTCATTTTAGGGTGGGTGCTAAAGAGTTAAAATATGATGCAATAATCCTACATCTGGGGACAGCCCTTCCTCTGTCCCCATCTGAGTTTTTGGTTAAACTACACGACAAACAAAGTGAATATACAAAGAAAAAGTGACGATGTGGTGGAAAGTGGACATGTGTTGTAGCTCAAACATGTTGAGGCGGTTTTGCAAGGTGTGTAGGCTAAAACTTACTGACACGTCCTCTCCCATTTGCCTCGTCTTCCCTTCTCCATTGGGAACTGAAAAAACTGCACTTTTCACGGCTGCTTCAGTGATTGCAGCTGAAAACTAAACAGTACACCATTTTTCCATTAGAAGTAATGCTGTTTGTATTGCGCAACTCCAGACTGTCCCCCAGAAGTGATCAAATCCCACGATATCATGCAGGGCTTCAAATGAGACTGCACTGCCCTATTAAAAAATGACTTTGTTGACTGACTGCATGTCTGCCACATGGGTTAATTGATGAAGTTGTGTGTGCATTTCATGAGAGGTCTTTTGTAGTGTTGTGCGCAAACCTTTTAACCAGCCAGATTGGAGGTGGGTCCAGGAGAGGGTTTTCCAGCAAGACACAACATAGCAGCCCTGACTGGTGTGTGTGTGTGTGTGTGTGTGTGTGTGTGTGTGTGTGTGTGTGTGTGTGTGTGTGTGTGTGTGTGTGTGTGTGTGTGTGTGTGTGTGTGTGTGTGAGTGTGTATTCTTGGTTCTGTTCAGAACAATCAACACTGTATCACCATAATAACTTGGTACATGGACAGTCTAAACAGAGAATGATTACCGCAGTAAATGTCAATTAATTTGCACAATAACTAGCTCACGGATCAACGTGAGCAAGGAAAAGCGTGGGTTGACACTCTACTGAGTGCCATTCTAGCTGTGTGGGAGCACTCCTCCATGACCCATATTTCCTGCTGATTTATTTCATGTTCCTTCACCGCTGAAGCAGCCGTGATGAGTAACTGATAACTGGTGAACTAATGCAGAACAAAATGAACATATAATCTTATTAAAATTTTGGAACTTTCATCCAGTCTAGTTTTTGAAATGCTGGATCAATATTCAGTGGACGTGATTGTGAGATGTACCTTTTAATAATAAAGGTTGCAGTGCTGAAATTAGTGACACCCTAGGGACAGTTAATGAAGTGTCTTTGTCAAGGACGTTCTGGAGGATTCTGCTCACACTGATTAGTCCAGAAGCATGTTCAACATGGAACAAATTCATAACAAGCTGAAAATTTCAGAATATGTTCAGAAAACTGTCAGAAATAACACACTAAAAGTCCCTAAGAATCCACTTTCTTTTGCACAATTAAAGATGGAGACCAAGATGGCCACCGGATGTGGTTTTCTCAAATTCCGGACTCTAAACGTCATAGAGATGCAAATAATGTGTTTAAAAATATGTTTTTTTTTGTGACAAGGAATCCAATTTTAACAACACTTTAAGGATTCAATAAAAATCATATGCATTTAAACAAAGAAATTATATTACTCCTGCACTATAATGGTAGTAATAATGTAGAAACCCAACTGTACATTTGAATATTCTTGGATTCTTATAGGTACATAACTTCAGATATTTATGTCAAAACAATTACAAATCTCAAATTTTTGAAACATATTTACAACATGGAAAATGCTTAACTCAGTCAATTACTATTCATTATCATCATACTCCAAAGAAATGCTCGATAATATCTGTGCTAAGTCCTTATTTTATGTTAGTTATCAAGTGTTTGTTTGTGTTATATGTTTGAAAGTTTTTGAGACTTGGTTTAAAGAATTAAGTTTCACTTTCAACACACATGTGCAAGTGTCAGATACAGGGAGATTTCCCCCGTTAGTGAGAGCCAGTAACATTAGAAATGTGAGCCTAAACCACACCCACTGTGACGTCCAATTGGTATAAAAGTGTTGTATGTTTCATTGTGACCTTTAATAAATCCAAATGAATAATACAATGGTTTGGTTCTTGGAAAGGGGCAGTAAATTGTATAAAGAGCCAGGAGAAATTACAGAAACCTGAGTTGATTTCTCAGAATCTCCCTCAACATCCATCTGGAGGGGCGTCGGAGCTGTGTTGTTACATGTTTGAACACAGGGCTTTGTAATGTGACATGTAGTTTATGAAATATGTACCTATGATTTATCTTGTTTCTATTAATTAGAAGAAAAAAATCGTACCAAATAAATCTCAATTTTTTTCAAGAACTTCTTATGGTACGTATACCTACCGATTTACACTGTGCAATACATCATAAAAGCATTTCTGAGAAACATAATAATTAGTGCCATGATATGTTTCATATCAATAGACATGTTATTTGATTGTCACTTAAAATAAATGTGTTAACACATTATATTTAATTCTATCATGTTTTAGGCTAATAAAGGAGAAGATCTCATGTGGACAATGTTCTCGGATGCCATCTGGAGTTGCGTAAAAGCCCCTGGGTGGATTCTTGGGGACTTTTAGTATGTTATTCCTGACAGTTTTCTGAACATATTCTGAACTTTTCAGCTTGTTATGAATTTGCTCCATGTTGGGTGCAAATTTGACCTAATGCTCCTGGACTAGATGCATGTCCGTCTGTCCTGCTCTGCAGATTCTTTTTTTTTTTAAAGGTATATATTTTATAAAATCCCATTCGAAAGCTGTCTCTACCTCCTCTGCTTCTTCCTAAAGCAATCATCCCCCTCCGTAGACTTTAACAACTGCTGTCTCAGCAGACACGCCGCTATAAATCTATCACTAATTACTTTAGTTTATCGAGACACACCAACTACCCTCTAATTAGCCAAACAATGAATGGTAATGTCTTTGGCTTCCATGTGGGCTGTGAGCTGCACTCACTAAAGATGTGTCTATTCAACCAAAATGTTTTTTCGACTTTTTTAACAACAAAAACAATGACCAACATGCTGTTGTGTTAATTACAGAACAATTAAACCACTGCCTCTACTATCCTTCAAATTAAGAGCTTGTCTTTTCCCTATGATTCTTTTTCACAGTAAAGGAGATTCATTTTTTTCAACATACTCTATTAATTCACATTTAATATATTATTCATTCCAGCCCACCTGCTGCATTGTGTACAAGACTGACTGCACTGGCCTCAAATTTACACACAGAGTAACGCAGTACACCGTGTTGGGTAAGAGTCCAGAGTACCAGCTGATACGGTTGTCATTTTTGCACTGACACTGTTTAAATAGTAGGTACTTGTGCCCATCTGTGCACTAGGTATGCAAATCTCTTCACTGACAACGATTCAATATGCATCTCAATACACTACCAGCGATATTATACATATAGCGATACATGACGATACAATGCGATACCATTACCCCGTTCCCGATTTGATATCTATTTGATGGCGATTCAATTCCTCGCAGTGCAATACGTTGTGATTTGTTGTGATACGATGCGATTCAACATGATGCAAAGAAATTCAGTGGTGGGCACAGTTCCGATAATCCGATAACAGATAATTATTGAAGATAATGTTTTTATTATCGGATTATCTTTTTAGATAACTTTAAAAACCATTATCAGACCAGTTATCTTCCGATGAATTTTTGTCCGATAACTTTTAGACTGATAACGTAGTAAACAAAGCTGAACAGCGGCAAACATTTTTAAAATTTAAAATCAGTTGAGCACCTACCTGTTAAAAGTTTCATAATAAATGTATATACTACACATAATGTTCTATCCTCTGCAAACAGAGGAGAGCTGCTTCCAGGAGAAACTGTTCTATCCTCTGCAGGCAAAAGAGAACTGGTCACAGAAAAAAAAAAAAAACATTTCCTTTAACACCATACTGATATGCTGGCAATATCACCCAAGTCATTCAGAGGCATACATTTTTAACTTATGGTTCAAATTTTAACCAAACTAATTTTGGACAAGTTATTTAAAATTTGTCATGTCTGAAGTTTTATAAAGTGAAAATATCAGATATATGTTTTAGTTTTAAAGTAATGTGCTAATTTTTAAGGTTTTAGTGAGCACATGCTGTGCCCAGCAGTGCATTATGGGTAAGATAGGGTAATCTCAGTACGTTCACGACAGGACAAATGCATTTCAGACACTCTGTTCAGGCTCCACGGACAACAGCATTAAACTCTAGTGCCTAAAACTCTTGTAAATATATTCTCTTGGTTTTTTAGAAGTTGTTATTGTATTTGTGTTTGTTAAATTCCATAACTGCGCACGGTGTAAAAGTTTAGAGGGCCCGATTCATGTTCTCACACACATTGTATGTTCAAAAACCACACGTCAAACTCGTGTTTCCAGAAGCAAAATGTAAGCTTTTTTTTCAAACTTAATTTACAAAAACTCTCGATGGGAGACATCAAAGTTTAAAAACAAAACAACAACAACAACAAAAAATTACAAGACAGCTCTGCGGTGTTTGCACATGCACAGTGCGAGCGGTTGGATGCTTGTAGCTCTTCAGCAGCAGAATACCCTCATGATGGCCGAACAGAATAATATCAAACAGGTTTGATTTTCATTCGACCATACCATCGGCAATCAGGAGGTGGTCATGAGATGTTAAACGCAGCTTGTTACTCCATGTACACTACACGATGCAGGACACGCGATTAACCTGAAACTCGGTCCAAAAAATTCTCGCACGAATGAAAAATCATCCTGAACACTGGCTCACTCCAGGGGTGTGTGCTCAGTCCACTGCTGTACACATTGATGACCTTCGACTGCAGAGCCCAGCACAAGAATAATCTTGTGGTTAAGTTTGCAGATGATACAGCAGTGATCGGGCTCATTAGCCAAGGGGATGAGACAGCGTACAGGCGAGAAGTGGAGAACCTGACACGGTGGTGTGGAGACAACAACCTCATCCTCAACACCCAGAAGACCAAGGAGATAGTTGTTGACTTCCGCAGGTCAGCCCCCACCACCCCATCCCCCCCCTACATCAACGGAGCAGCGGTGGAGATCGTCTCCTCCATCAGGTATCTAGGAGTCCCCACCTCTCCAACACTCTCACCTGGCACACCAACACCACGGCTGTCATCAAGAAATCCCACCGTCGTCTCTATTTTTGGAGGAAATTGGGAAGGGCCGGGCTGAACACAGAGGTCCTCAGGGCCTTCTACAGCTGTGCAGTGGAGAGTGTCCTGTCCTGCTGCCTCCCTGTGTGGTATGGTGGCTGCACGGTGGCGGAGAAGAAAGCGCTGCAGAGGGTGGTGAAGTCTGCGCAGAGGACCATCGGATGCAGCTTACCACCCATTGGGGACATCTACATGTCCAGATGTAGAGACAAAGCCACATGCATCCTCTGAGACGCCACCCACCCTGCGCACAGTCTGTTCACACCCCTTCCCTCTGGAAGGAGGCTGTGCAGCATCCGGGCAAAAACATCCAGACTGAAAAACAGCTTCTACCCGAATGCTGTCAGAGTGTTGAACAGTTCAACATCCACCACCAAACTGTGAACATTGTCACCTTCTTAATACTGTAACGCTGCTGCTGCTGCTGCTGACCCTCTGCCGTGTATATTCATATTCTATGGCCACAGGGGTGCGCATATTGTACATTGCAAAGTTTATATTGCAAAGGTTTATACAATAGGTTAGGAAAAAAAATTTGTCCAAGCTAATTACACCAAGACCTGGAGAAACTGCATTTCGTTCTGCCTGTAAGGGTCGAGTGACAATAAAAGTGAGTCTGAGTCTGAGTAAAGTGAGTTACTCATTGACAGAGTACTGCCTTGGCAAAAGGAATTTGAGATATTTTTCTCACCAATTTTGCTGGAGCTCAGTTTACAATCTGAGGAATCAGAGTTAAGAGGCACAGCGGCTACAGCATTCTTTACAAACGACTTGCTCTTGTCAAGTTTCCCATCCTTTTTAAAAAAAGCCAAAGTATCTCCAAAGGCCTGATTTAAATGTTTTAGGTGTGTCAAAAAGTTCTTCCAGCTGCTTGCTGCTGACGTTTATTTTGTTGTGGTAGAAATGTGCTTTCTAACTTCTGTCCATATTCAAACAAAACTGGTGCATTCAATGTGCCTCAGAAAAAATCGATGCGTGCACGCAGCGAGCGATGCATCACAATTTCACCCATCAATTGAATCAATGCACACTGAATGAATCAATACACTCATATTGCGCATGTTTGTATCTAGATACTGATTTGTATTGATTAATCTCCACATGCCTACTGTGCACCCATGGGCATGTTGGCCTTAAAATGAGGTTTGGTGATGTGAAGAGTGTGTTACTGTCAGGCAGCAGAAGATGACTCCACCGTAGGCCAAAAAACAAAACAAACCTCTAAAAGTCAAATACAGTTTGTGTTTGCTATCTATTTATCATCCGCATCATTCAGATACACCTTACAAAGATGGGTGCGTAAAGCATGTACACTGTTTGTACAAACTGGGATGCACATTAGTGCTCATATTCATCCTTTTCCCTCATAAAATTAAACTGAATTAAAAGAAAAATCTGTATGTAAAAATGGCTGTCAAAATAAGTTTATTTAGATTAAACTTATTACAGCACCTATAACGCCTAATTTTTTTAAAATCTCAATTTTACTTTGATCCTTCCTATTTTGACATCACTGACTTGGTCTGTAAATAAAGAGTGTTTTTAGAGCAATAACTTGTTTTGATGTCTGTGCCTTTGGACACTTTTTGTGTACAGCTTAAACAACACCCTTCCAGAAGCTTTTTTTTTATAGCACCAAGGAAAAGCAATGCTATCAACACATCCACCGTGCACAGATTATCAAGATACTGTTCTCTAATGTGAGGAATTAATCTATCTATAAAGAAAGATGCATTTGTGTGTGTGTGTGTGTGTGTGTGTGTGTGTGTGTGTGTGTGTGTGTGTGTGTGTGTGTGTGTGTGTGTGTGTGTGTGTGTGTGTGTGTGTGTGTGTGTGTGTGTGTGTGCGTGTGTGTGTGTCTCGCATATCTGACTGTCAGATTGACCTCAGCTTTCGAATATGGCTTGCGCATGGCACAATGATGGGCATCCTGTATTATTAAATATTTGGGGATTAATTTTCAAAACCTTTATTTTGATTAACATTGTAGCATTAGTACTTTCAAGATGGCACCCTCCATAGCATCTCTGTCCTACTCTTCCACCACCTACAGTAGAGAAACACTTCTGAACACTGACAAAGTTCATCACAAACTTTCATTTAGCCTCTTGAATCTTCAACTGTAAGCCCAGAAGCCTTCTGCTGCTCTGCAGCCGCTTCCCCCTCACATACTGAATAGACAACAAACCTGATATGGTAATGCCAGTCTATTTCAACACTAGCAGGAAAACACCCGAAATGCTTAAAGCTGCTATCTGCCACCATTTCGGCTTAAAGACAAAGATGAACTTTACAAAAGCAAAGCGATTTTCCAGGCATGCCAAATGGAAGTGAAGTATTACAGAAATACAACTGTATACGAATGTAAGAAGTAAGCTTTAGCCAGCACAGAAAGTGAGCATTAAGCCCCTGTCACAGTGGCGTATTCATAGAGCTGCTCATTGCGGCATTGTGTTTCATTTAAATACGCCCAAAATACACGCGTACTCAGCCTTTAACAGTGTTCGTTCATACTTGCAGCTGCGTGTGTTCGCGTTTTAATGTGTGCACACAGTCGCATGTACCATGCCGCACCAGTTCAGTGCTATTTTCTGCCTCTGTGGAAGTGCGCTCTGTTCTCTACTGCATGGTGTGGTGCGGCTCAAAAACAGTCATTTAACATTATTATTATTATTATTATTATTTTGTCTTGGTCGATCACTTTCATTGTGTCTGGCTGTGGTAAAGGTTGCCCTGAACGAAACGCTGTAACTCATTCACCTGGGAGAGAGCACTTTTATTGATTGCGCGTGTGGTCTCCCCCCCCCCCTCTCTCTCTCTCTCTCTCTATCTCAGTGAGGGAGACCGCGCGCGAAAGAGCGCTTTTATGAAATGATGCAACACAGTGAAACAGTCCTCATATAATGAGTCCAGTATGATAAAGTGAAGCAACGATCTTGCAGTATTTATAGCTCCAGAAGAACAACAGGGAGATGTGAAGTGCCGCACAGTACCGTGTTGAAGCATGGGCGGGCTCACAATAGCGGACAGGAGCACAGCGCTGCGTGTTCTCGCGTGAAGGCTCCATGCTGTGCTGTACACCAAAGAAAATTAAACATGTTTAATTTCTTCCGTCCTACGCGCGTAGCCCTCAACATATTGCTGCGTATTGAGAAAAAACTCCTCGTGAAGTGGCCGGAGAGCTGCTCATTACAGCGTAGATGATATGCTGTACGCTGTAATGAGCAGCTCTACGAATACGCCACTGTGACAGGGGCTTTACAAGTGACACCACTCTTAAAGTTCACCGATTTGGCAACAACATGCCAACATATGCACATTATTGTTGGTAAGAAGTCCATTAAAATGTAGCCTACATTTCAAAACAAATGCTGTTTCCAGACTGTCTGCAGATCACCTAAACAAATTCATGCTTATTACAATATTCCACCATACATACCCTTTACCTCAAAAAAGAAATCTAACCCAACTGAGCCTTCAAAACACTTTCAAAAATCATTATTGATTTTGCTTTTCCCCAATGGCCAAAAAAGCAAAACACACCGGTAGTGGCAGTTTCACATTAGAAGAATGGGGTTCAGCTACCTACTGTGTCAAAGCCAAAAGTCTCACAGGTGAGGTTATGTTGAAAAAATAACACCAAACAAGGCAAAGTGAACAGTTTTTTAAAATTAAATTATAAATTATGAAGGTAACACCAAAAGTAGTCAAAAGAATTATACCCTGGACCCCAGAGTTGGGTCCAGGGTATAATTTACCCTGAATAGCCCTGGTTCCTCCACTTCACACTTGCCAGAAACTCGGTTTTGCTCTGCAGTAACCTGGCCTCACTGTCCTCTGTGATTGTTAATGATTCCACTCTTTCCATGTTTGACTGTTCTGTGCTCCTTTTTCCAGCATTCCTGTTCTCTGTCAGCTCCATTGCGGCCTGGTCCTGGTTCTCCACTCTACAACTCAATCTGGTCCAGCCTGCGTCTCCGTGCTCTGCTGCCTTCTCAAAATCTTCAGAATTATTTATTCATCATTGTTAACAAACTGCCATCATGTTTTCCCCCACAGCTCCCTGCATTTGGGTCCAATTCATTTCTCTGCAAAACTGTAACGGAAGCAGTGTGTTTGTGTATTTAAAAAAAAACACACGGCACTGTGTTCATCCACTGGCTGCTCTCCACCTCACAGACGAAGTGAAAGGAATCAAGTTTAACTATTCAAAAAATACCTTTATCGGGCTGATTCTTACCAGATTCATTCAGTTTTCCTCTATTTGTCAACAGGGTGGACAGTGGATTTATCAGTCCAGCTTTTCAGGAAAAGCTGCAATCCACAGCCCAGGCTGCATTCACATCCATGTGCTGTTCTTTTACTGACTGACGATTTTGACGACCACTGGTGCTTACAGTCTGGGAAAGCTGTACAACATCTAATGGGGGTGAACAAAAAATAACCTGGGAAAACAGAGAGGGAACACCCTCAATTTGAAAATCTGCATGATGGTGCTGACACCCAACATGACAGCCCAGCACCATTGTGCCTCTGCTTAGGCAGAGCCCTGCTATATGTCAGATGTGGGGTTTTGTGTGTGAATGTCAGTTCTGACATTGGTTAGTCTTTAAAGGACATTAATTAACAGCCAGACAGACCCCTACAGGTTCAAAACAGCTTAAAAGGTTTGATTCATAATGCTTTTCATCCAGGTTTTATCGTTCAGTGGGCAGATTAAAAATGAAAGGGGTCATATTGTGCTAGATCAGTTTTAATCTGGCTGTTACATTTTCATGTGTTTGATATTTAATGTTCAACATCTCCAAAGTCACATAATCTGTGTTTTTACAGATATTCTCCTCATTTAAGTGCAATTCATGACTGCCAAAGCTTGTTTAACACCTGTGTGACAAATGTAACAGAAATACACCCCACCCCCCCCCCCCCGACACACACACACACACGATAGCCCAGAATTACAGCTGTATTGCAAAATTACCAAAAAAAAAAAAACTCCCTGATATGCAAAGTGCCTTTATACAGTGGGGAAATATTTAATCCACTGTGGAAGTTTTCCCACCTACAAAGAATGGAGAGGTCTGTAATTTTTATCGTAGGTACACTTCAACTGTGAGAGACAGAATCTAAAAAAAAAAATCCAGAAAATCACATTGTATGATTCCCCTGCATGAAATAAGTATCTGACCTCCTAGAAAAACAGAGCTTAACAATTAGTACAGAAACATTTGCCTGCCATTACAGAGGTCAGACGTTTCCTGTAGTTCTTGACCAAGTTTTCACACACTGCAGCAGGGATTTTGGTCCACTCCTCCATACAGATCTTCTCCAAATCTTTCAGGTTTGGAGTTTCAGCTCCCTCCAAAGATTTTCTATTGAGTTCAGGTTTGGAGACTGGCCAGGCCACTCCAGGACCTTGAAATGCTTCTTATGGAGCTCCTCCTTATTTGCCCTGGCTTGTGTGTTTGGGGTCATCGTCATGCTGGAAGACCCAGCCACGACCCATCTTCAATGTTCTTACTTAGGGAAGGAGGTTGTTTGCCAAACTCTCATGATACATGACCCCATCCATCCTCCCTTCAATACAGTGCAGTCGTCATGTCCCAAATTTTCACTAATTTTGAAGGTTTTAGTGTTTAAAGACACACATGCCGCAATGCATTACGGGAAAATTAGTTTCCTGGCATTAGTGGTTGGTCGGTATATAACACACAAGTAACTGTAACGTGTGGTGGGTTTTACAAATAAATCTGTATTTGTAAATATGTTTTTTCATTTTTAAAAAAGCCTATTTAAAAACTGAAAATTCTGTTTAAGTGATTCGGCACTTTTAGCAACGGTGTGGCAATTGCTCTTCAAACTGACATGAACACTGCCATCCACTGGATGGCCAGCAGATGACAATTTTCCCATAATGCACTGCGGCATGTGTGTCTGTACTCTGTAAATGCTGAAACCTTCAAAATTAGTGCATTACTTTAAAACTAAAGCACATAGCTGATATTTTCACTTAGCAAAATGACAGAGGTGACGTTAATTTCAATAACTTGTCCAGAATTAGTTTAACATTTTAAACCTAAGTCAAAACTGTCTGCCTGTGCATGCCTCGTGTGATATGCCTGCAAGTCTCTATGGTATCAAAAATAAATGTTTTTTTTTCTCCTTTTCTTTTTCTCTTCTCTTTCCTTTTTTTTCTGGTCACTAGGTCTCTTTTGCTGAGAGAAGGCTGATCTGAGAAAGAAACGCTGGCTCGTTGTGTCAGTAGCTGCCAGTGTACTAGACTCAATACTGAAAGTTATTGGTTTAGCGCTTAGCTGTAACTTCCACTAAATTTTTTAGGGGTTTATTGGTTTAGCTTGATAAACGTTATCTTTTCAGTTACAGTTTTAACGGTTATTGAAGCTAACGTTTTGGTTAGCTGCGCCCACCACTGGCCATAAATGACTGTTCTGTTTCACAAGAAACACTGGCTGTTGTGTTCAACAGAAAAGTGTCTGTGGGTCTTCCAAGAAAACGACTGTCTTCAGAAAAAGGACAGCAACTTTATTTACAGCTATATTCATCCACCTGTTGATCACTCTTCGCATTACCAACACCAACTGCTTCACCAGCCTTTTATAGGTCCCCCTCCTGGTTTATCCAGACACCACACTGGCTTTCTTTTCATGTAGCCGTTTCACTCTCTGCTCGTTTTGGATTTTACTTTTACTCAATACTTTTACTTAAATTACATTTTATATGAGAAATTTACTTTTGATACTTAAGTACAGTAAATGTCAGATACTTTAAGAGTTTTACTCAAGTAATATTTTTAAACGAGACTTTAACTTTAACCAAAGTGATTTTATGGTAAGATACTTGTACTTTCACTCAAGTATCACTTTGAGGTACTTTATACAAGACTGGTGGAGTTGATACCAAAACGCTCTATTTTGGTCTCATCTGACCTTCTCCCATGCCTCCTCTGGATCATTCATATTGGCAAACTTCAAACAGGCCTGGATATGTTCTGGCTTGAGCAGAGGGACCTTGTGTGCCCTGCAGGATTTTAAATCATGATGGCGTTGTGTGTTGCTAATGTAATCTTTGTGACTGTGGTCCCAGCTCTCTTCAGGTCATTGACCAGGTTCTCCCATGTAGTTCTGATGTTTCTCAGAATCATCCTTAGCACAAGAGGTGAGATCTTGCATGGAGCCCCAGGCTGAAGAAAATCGACAGTCATCTTGAGTTTCTTCCATTTCCCAATAATTACGCCAACAATTATTGCCTTCTCGCCAAGTTGCTTGCCTATTGTCCTGTAGCCCATCCCAACCTTGTGCAGGTCTATTCAGTGGGGAAAATAAGTATTTGACCCCCTGTCAGTTTTGCAGGTTTTCCCACCTACAAAGAATGGAGAGGTCTGTAATTTTTATCGTAGGACACTTCAACTGTGAGAGACAGAATCTAAAAAAAAAATCCAGAAAATCACATTGTATGATTCCCCTGCATGAAATAAGTATTTGACCTCCTAGAAAAACAGAGCTTAACAATTAGTACAGAAACATTTACCTGCCATTACAGAGGTCAGACGTTTCATGTAGTTCTTGACCAAGTTTTCACACACTGCAGCAGGGATTTTGGTCCAGTCCTCCATACAGATCTTCTCCAAATCTTTCAGGTTTGGAGTTTCAGCTCCCTCCAAAGATTTTCTATTGAGTTCAGATCTGGAGACTGGCCAGGCCACTCCAGGACCTTGAAATGCTTCTTACAGAGTCCCTCCTTAGTTGCCCTGGCTGTGTGTTTGGGGTCATTGTCATGCTGGAAGACCCAGCCATGACCCATCTTCAACGCTCTTACTGAGGGAAGGAGGTTGTTTGCCAAAATCTTGCAATTATTGGGATATTTCGGGGGTCTCCTGTGACCTCCTCTTATCCCACACGTCCGTTGATTTGAAAGAAGGTATTAACCAGTCATTTAAATTTGAACACAATTACTCTGAGGGGTAGTCCACCACTCAGAGATTTATTGAACAGGATTTAAATGTCACACATTTTGACAGAATTTAAGTTTTACAGAATGAGTGAGACAAACAAAAACATACCCAGAGGTTCTGAGGGTCCCAGGAGCTGCAAGCTTCCAACCAGCAATCTGGTGTCCGAGCAAGCTGACAGCAAGGAGGAACCCTGAACAATGGGCTGGCTTTTGTATTTATACCCTAAGCTACTACAACGTCTTTCTGCTAATCTTGGGCGTTGTCCTTCATCTAGGTGGTCTTGATCCCTCTTTTTCATGGCATGGTCCTGTCCACACGCGCTGTGAAGTCTTCTGATAAGGATTTCAGGCAACAACTGCTAACTGAAGGTCCTGCTCACACGCGCTGTGAAGTCTTCTGATAAGGTTTTCAGGCAACAACTACTAACTGAAGAACTGTCAGCAAGTTACATCACAAGAATGTTTGCACATTTCAAAAACAGCATTCAAACATATAACTCAAAATGTATTTAAACATTTGGATATCGCGTGATTAAACTTAGCTATTGTTTACATGTTTAATGAGCATTAATATTTGTTAATCATTATGCTCATATGATTAATGTATCTTTCTACAACAACAAGCTTTATTAAAATGTAAATGATCACTTCAAAACATTTGAACACACTCAACACAATATATTCTTAGCTCAATAAAGGATAAAACAGTAAACTGATTCTGAATAGAGAAAGAAGCACCATTGGTTAATATTAAAACATTCAAATAAAACAATATATCCTTCAATTCCCCCTTTGACCTCTGATCCCAGAGGTCAACACCTGAAACAAGAAAGTAATTATTATATTAGTTGCAAGCTTCATAAACCTGCTCCCCCCTGGGAACATACTCAGCCATGGGCACATATTCAGTCGTGTCCAGATCAGTTTCCCCCAGGTCCCTTTCTTCCTCTAACATTAACATCTGGTAAGCCTCAAGCCCGGATAGGGTGGTTTCAACCATTTTGCTGCAAAGCTTCTTAATACAAGGAATACAACAACAGATTAGGACAGAAAGGATAATCAGAACAATAAAGAGAGCCGTGCCTATTGATGCTAGCCAGGCACCCCACTTACCCAAATCGGCTGGTCAACCATGCAATCCATGAATGATTAATGCCAGAATGTTCTTGTAATTTAGTGCCCAATGTCCGTAGTCCTGCCAAAGCCCTAGTAACTGACCCGTCTGGGGCTGTGTTATTGGGAATGAATGTACAGCATTGATCCCTGAACATTACACAAACTCCCCCTTTTTCTGCCAACAACATGTCCAGTGCCATACGGTTCTGATAGGCCATAAGTGAAGTTACAGCTAACTGCTCAGACAAACCAGCTACCGCATCCCTAGTAAGATTGGTTAGTCTTTGAATGTTATCATGTATATAATTGATCCTGTCTACATTTTTGTTTATAGTACACCATGGACAAAAGAATGATTTAAAACCAGAAGCTATTTGATCTGCTAACTTATATTCATCTGGTACACCTCGGGGGACTCCAATTGCATCAAGATAAGTTGGGCTATCAGCCATGTCAAAACTTGACTCAGTTTCAGCCACCTTGCTTTGCTATCTCCCTCATGGAGACATGACTCATGTGTAACCTCTCCCTGACTGTCCTTGTTTGTTTTTTTCTCATGTTGGTGAACTAAATAAAAAGCTGGGCCAGAGGAGGGGATTTTAGGAGAGCTTTGGAGCTGAGCACTTACAAGCTGCTTCTTATCCTCCTCCTCTGCGCAGAGCATAAAATATACGAGGTCTATTAGAAAAGTATCCGACCTTATTATTTTTTTCAAAAACCATATGGATTTGAATCACGTGTGATTACATCAGACATGCTCGAACCCTCGTGGGCATGCGAGAGTTTTTTCACGCCTGTCGGTTACGTCATTCGCCTGTGGGCAGTCTTTGAGTGAGGAGTGGCCCACCCTCTCGTCGTTTTTTTCATTGTTTAGGAATGGCTCAGAGACTGCTGCTTTGTTTGATCAAAATTTTTTCAAAACTGTAAGGCACAACTGAGTGGACACCATTCGATAAATTCAGCTGGTTTTCGGTAAAAATTTTAACGGCTGATGAGAGATTTTGGTCTGGTAGTGTCGGTCTGAAGGACCCACGGCGCCTGATGGCGATCTGCGCTTTGAGGTGGCAGCGTCTCACCGTTTCAAGTTGAAAACCTCCACATTTCAGGCTCTGTTGACCCAGTAAGTCGTCAGAGAACAGAGAACTTTCAGAAGAAGTCGGCATGAGGCGTTTATTTGGACATTCCATTGTTAATGGACATTTTGTAATGAAAGAACGTGCGGGCAGAGTCGCATGTCGGGCCGGACCCGACTGCGGGGGGTCGCGACAGGAAAAACACCTCCATTGGAAACCTTAACGGACAAGTTAGAACATGCCCAAGCTGTTAAACAATTTCTCAGCTACTCACTTGTTGAAAGCCATCAAAAGCCGCCTGAATTTTACAAATGGTTTTCAACACGGAGGTGTTTTTCCTGTCGCGGCGCACACAGATTTTCCGAGTCGTCACGGAAACGACTTGGCAAATTTGCGTGCACGTCTTTCATTAAAAAATGTCCTTAAACAGTGGAATGTCCGCATAAAGTCCTCATGCCGGCCTCTTCTGAATCTTCTCTGTTCTCTCACGACGCCCTGGGTGAATTAAGCCTTAAATTAGGATGTTTTCAGGTCGAAACAGGCCGACGACGGCGCCTGGAAGCGCTGCAGGACATCCCGCTCTGTGGGACGTCCTTACACCGACAGAAACACCCCATAATCTCTCATCAGCCGTTAAACTTTTCACCGAAAACCAGCTTAATTTCTTGAATAGTGTCCACTCAGATATTCCTCACAGGTCCAGAAAAAATGTTGATAAAGCAACGCGCGCCGTCTCGAGCAGCATGTGAAACAAAGGAATTCAGCCGAGAGGGCGGGACCACATCTCACTCAAGGTCTGCCCACAGGGAAATGACGTCACCGACACGCGTGAAAAAACTCACGCATGCGCACGAGGGTTCAAGCATGATTGGTGTAATCGCACGTCATTCAAATTCGTATAGTTAAAAAAAAAATAAAAGGGTCGGTTTATTATCTAAGAGACCTCGTATATATATTTGTCTCTCTCTGACTGGTTTCTTTACAGTGTTTGTGCCTCTCATTTCTTTAAAACAGGGTGAAAACCCAACCTTTTTTTTCCTGGTGCCCAATGTGGGGCGTCGACAGATCTTCTCGAGCGAACGGAGGGAGACGCACCACTGACAGCGCACACTGAAGAAAGTCCTGAGGAGTGAATTCTCCATCGGGCCGGTGACCATAGATGTCCACCTCCGCTCGCTGCAGTAGACTGACGACGCCTCCGAACCAAATGAGAGGTGCAACAAATTAACGTAAGTAATTACTGCCTGCCTGTGAGGATAAAATATGTTAACATGGGTAATAAAGTGGGAGGGAGTTAGAGTCTCCGGTCCTGCCGGCACATTTGGCGGAGGGGTTCAAGTCCCCATCCGGCTAAGAAATACAGGAGGAGTAAAAATAAATTTCAGGAGAAGCAGTTAGAGAGACGCGAATTAATTGAATATTCCAAAAGTGAAACTAAGTGTGTTTGTGGTATGAATGTGAGAGAATGGGACTGTGAGTGACTGAAGCACGGACAGCTTGATATCCCATTTTATCAGGGGACAAAAGTGAAGCTGTCGTCTGCAAAGTAGGTCATTTTAAGTCCATACGCACCACACTCACATATTCCCGACGAGTCTGCAAAGAGGGGGATTCCAAGGAAGGTCCGCCCCACGGGGTAGAAGCTTGACCTGAACTTTTGCAGAGTGAAGGGGAACAGGTGACCAACACATGCACAGAAAATAATCCCCTATTTCAGGGCGACGAAAAATACATGCACAAACGCAATCCGGAAAATCTGAAGTACATAACTAAATGGAAAAAGAAATATGGCTTTTCAGGTAAATTGGTTGTGCCAGATTGTGAAGGTTTGGTGTTAAAACTTACGGCAGCAGCAGCAAATAAAAAGGGTAACAGGAAAGCAAGAAAAGAAGGAGAAATAGAGTGTGCAAAAGTATGGCTCAGTGAAGCACAGATGAGAGTAGAGGCCATAAAGTTTGGGTAAAATCTGCAAATGGACAGGTGAATTCAGAGAAAATATTGAAGTTTGTCAATTTTGAAGATCCTGAAACGGACCAAACTGCTTGTGTCTCTGTGGTTTACGCTATTCTCAAAGCACCTAAACCGTCAACAAAAAAGGAAATGATGACTTTCTTAGGTATCTGTAATTATTGCAGAGCCTGGATTCCATGTTATGCAGAGAAGGTGCAGAAATTGCAGGATTTAATACATTCTATACCAATGGCTATGACTGACAAAATACAGTGGAATAAAGAAGCTGAAGAACAGTTTACAGCTCTTAAACAAGAACTTGTGAGTTCCACAGTATTATCTCTGTCCAATTATGCCAAGCCATTCACTCTCATGGTGGACACAAAACAGGGATTCATGTGTGCAGTCTTGCTACAACAACATGGTAATAAAAATAAACCAGTTGGCTATTATTCCAAACGTTTGGATACATTCTTATCGCCTGCTAGACAGATAGCTTATACAGCAATGCTATTGTCTCAGCCACACATTAGCATTGAAAGATGCAACACCTTGAATCCCGCCACGCTCCTACCGACACAGATGGTGAACCGCATGATTGCTTGGCAGACACAGAGAAACAACAATTACCTCGACCAGACTTAACAGACGAACCATTTACAGATGGACTACATTACTTTGTGGATGGCTCATTGTTGTGTGGGCCGCCAGAAGAGGAGATACTGCTGGCCCACCACCAGAGGGCGCCCTGCCTGAAGTGCGGGCTTCAGGCACGAGAGGGCGCTGCCACCACGGACACAGCCGGGGGTGACAGCTGTCACTCATTATCTCATGACAGCTGTCACCCATCTACGCTTCATCATACTACTCCATAAAACCCGGACGTCATGTCCACCTCATTGCCGAGATATCATCTACCTGTGAAGGTAATTCTCTGCTAAACTGAAAACACTGACTAATAGTCTGAACTTCTTTGCAGCTGTTTTCCTGTAAGTGTTTCCTTATCTGTGGGATTGGCGTTTGGTGTGATCAGCGACGGCTTCACTTCACACTCCAACCAGATAAGTGGTTAACAGGAGCTGCACGAGTGTGTGATTAGAGGTGGAGGTGACTTTCCACCTTCTGACTGTTTTTGTTACTGGGTGTGCACACACCCACATCTCACTGTTTGTGCTCCTCACCAGCAGTACCAGATCCGACAGTCGGGGACAGTGATCACCTGGGAATTCGGGACTTGGCGGCTCCAGTATTCACCAGGTTCGGTGGCGGCGGAAATCGTGTGGTTCCGGCTCTTCTCAGGACAGACGTCTTCTATCCTCGAGCCTGCCCACACGTCACCTTTGTGTATTGACTGCTATCATATTCTGAGATTGTCTGTATAGTCGTTGTGCACATTCACAACATTAAATTGTTACCTTTTGGCTCATCTATTGACCGTTCATTTGCGCCCCCTGTTGTGGGTCCGTGTCACTACACTTTCCCCAACACTCATGTTTCAAAGATCAGAAAGGACAGACATTAACAGGCTATGCTGTTGTTCAATTACCAAATACTGTTATTGAAGCAAAACAGATTGATCATTTTAAATCAGCCCAAGCTGCAGAACTCACTGCATTAACCAGAGCTTGTATCTTGGCTAAAGGACAGAAACTGACAGTCTATACAGATAGTCAATATGCATTTTCAACAATTTGGTTCTTTGCAAAACAATGGCAACAAAGAGATATGATAACCTCTACAGGGAAACCAGTGACACATGCAGGCTTACTCACAAATTTGCTAGAAGCAGTGAGATTACCATCACACGTGGCATTATGTAAATGCCCAGCCCACACCAGAGGCACAGATTTTGTCTCCAGAGGAAACCGTCTCGCAGACAAAATAGCGAAAGAAGCAGCAGCTGGTCGATATGGCACTTCTTCTATTTACACAGCTCAGACAGATAGTGAACCATTAATAGACTCTGACCTTTTACTGGATATGCAAAAACAAGCACCAACACAGGAACGAAATCTGTGGTTGAAAAATGGGGCAACCCCAAACCCCAAAGGACTTTATTGTGTACATAACAAACCCATCCTACCCAAAAGCTTATTCAAAGCAGCTGCAATTGCGACACATGGGTTAACGCATGTGTCGACAGGGGGATGGTACATATGGTAGACCAACATTTTACTACCTAAGGATTTAATTTATATTCAAAAAATTTTTGTAAAGCTTGTGTTACCTGATTGAAACACAACCCACAGGGAAATATAAGACCCCGGAGAGGGCAATTCCCAAAACCACAGTATCCTTTTCAAATTGTTCATATGGACTTTATTGAACTAAATCAATGTGAACCTTATCAATACTGTCTAGTATTAATTGATGCTTTTTCAAAATGGGTAGAAATCGTTCCATCACAAAAATCAGATGCTTTAACAGTAGCAAAAGCACTGTGTAAGACAATTATTCCGTATTATGGAATACCAGAGACATTGTACAGTGATAATGGAACACATTTTGTAAATGAAGTTGTACAAAGAGCAGCAGAACACATGAAAATTAAGTTAAAACATCATTGTGCTTACCACCCACAAAGTGCAGGATTAGTGGAAAAGACAAATGGCACAATAAAAACAAGATTAAGGAAATGTATGGAAGGGACAAAACGAACCTGGATTGAATGTTTAGACCTAGTAAAATTGTATATGGGAATAACACCAACACCATCAGGTTTAACACCATTTGAGCTACTTTATGGACGACCATATCGTCTACCAATTTTTGATATGGATACTAAAACAGCAGATGAGGAACAAACATTAGCAGATTTTATGAAAAAGACATTAACACAGAAAGAGATAAATCAAACACATTTACTGCCGGATAATTCTGATCTTCCACAGGACGGCCTTCCAGTAGTCCAACCAGGAGACTGGGTGTTCATCAGAGTGATTAAGAGGAAGAACTGGTCCAGTCCTCGTTGGGAAGGTCCATACCAAGTGCTGTTAACAACACCAACTGCAGTAAAGATAGCAGAGAGATCAATGTGGATACATCTAAGTCACTGTAAGATACAGCGTGTGTTGGCTGCCTCCACAGTGTAAGGGGAGTCTGGCTACAAAGGGAGTCTATTTAATTAGCAATGGATTGTCTCAACGCCAGTGAAGCAGGGAGATCCTTGCACTATTAGGTGAGGTTGGTTAACAACACTGTATCCTAGCAATCATGACTGAACTACAGCAGACCCCGGAGCGGCGTGCTCAGCACCGCCATTGCCGGACTGTTGGTAGGGCAGCCGGTTGCGCTGTGACCTTAGTGTGTTTTGTGCTCCTCGGATTCCTGGCCTGGTGGTTGACCCAAGAATTGAAGCTCACTGTGGACTGAGCCAGAGAACAACGGAAGCAACGTCAGAAGAGGTTTATTCATAATGTGAATGAGACAGATGGACACCCTCATATATACCATACTAATTTGTGGTACAGATATGTTCATTTATTGGCTATGGAATTACATGTTATTAATTATGTTTGTTCACATATGCCTATATCCTCAACACACCCAGCTCTGACGGCTAAACCGTACCCTGCTAGGGTGACAGAATGTCTTATCATACGGATGCATAATCAAACTGTATTTCAGGGACAACAGTTCTCAGCAAATCTGATAAGACGTAATACCTCTTGTCTCAGTGCAACCACTTTTATGATAGGGACTTCAACAGAAGATGTACAAGCGTGCCCAAGTGCTGCTCCATTGACTAGACTGAAGGGAAATGCAAAAATATCATCACACGTTAAATTGTCATCACAACGGCCATTCCCGATTTGCTTTTACGGGACAGGGAATAAAACTGTAGGTCAAATTAGGAAACGTCTGTGTACCCAAACTTATGTTCTATCAAATGATTTAAGCCTAACCAAAACATATTATGTGGATGGTACTTATCTTCACCACATTGGACGTGGATGTAATCATACAGGCTCCTGTCCATGGGGAACGGATGAATCGTGTGCTTATGTTAGTAAGTTTTTGCTACCACCTGTAAATGGTACTCCGGTGTATGATGACATCTATTGGCTTTGTGGTTCCAGGCTGTACATGAGTCTCCCACCAAATTGGGGTGGTGTGTGTGCGCCTACCCAGGTGACTGACCATACATATGTGGTAGTGCCAAGGACCTCCACAGAGAAGAATGGCAGCACCAGACGGAGGAGATCGATATACCCAGATGTGTTGCCACATGATCACATGTACCGGAGGACCAAAAATTGTGGTCTGTAGGAGATAAAATAGTACATTCACTGTTCCCCTGGATAGGAGTGGTAAAAAATTCATTAATGATTGAAACTCTGAATTATCGACTGGGTCTGTTCATGAATGTAACTGAGAAAATATTAGCAGCTCAAAATACTGAAATAGATGCTTTACATACCATGGTGATGCAAAATCGCATGGTTTTAGACTTGCTTACTGGTTCACAGGGAGGAGTTTGTGTTCTGCTGAACACAACATGCTGTACTTTCATCCCAGACTCCATTCATTCGGTGGATGTGCAGGACGCATTGGAAGAGCTGAATAAACTTCGTGATGCAATGCATAAAGACACTCTAGCCGTGAGCCAGTGGGATCCCTGGTCCTGGTTGACTTCAGGACCATGGTGGCAGTTACTATTGAAAATAATGACACCAGTTATTGTAGTCCTAATTCTGATTGGACTTTGCATGTGTTGTGTGATCCCTTGTATCAAAACAATGGTTGGCAAAATGGTCTCAAATACATTTGTACAGTGTAATCTGGCTTTCCAACAAACTATGCCAAAATATCAACCATTGAAACAGTCAGACCTTAGTGGAGAAAACTATAATGACTGTGTTGAGAATTATGATGATATTGAAAAGCACATAATTCCAGTTTAAGCTTGAACTGTTGACGTGATGAGTTAACACACTCTTAGCCTATGAAGCTTTAGCTGAAAATGTAATGAGACAAGTGCTTAAAGTGGACAAATTTTCTATTGAAGTGTGTTTTGGACATGACAAACTTATGTAAATAAACGATAAACAGGGAGGATTATGTCAAGGATTTTATATAGTTCATGCTTATATTATCATTTATTTTATATAGTTCATGCTTATATTAACATTTATTTCCTTTTATGACTACGTGTACTTTTCCTCTTTGTGAGAAGAGGAGGTTTTAAAAAGAAAGACTTGTTGTCTGCATTCTTCATGATTGAGCAAACTATTTTTCATTTTGCATAAGTGCCTTATCCTGCTTTGACGAGCCACAAGGCTCATGTTGCAGGAATGGAAAGTTCCAGCCACCTTGCTTTGGTATCTACCTCATGGAGACATGACTCATGTGTAACCTCTCCCTGACTGTCCTTGTTTGTTTTTTTCTCATGTTGGTGAACTAAATAAAAAGCTGGGCCAGAGGAGGGGATTTTAGGAGAGCTTTGGAGCTGAGCACTTACAAGCTGCTTCTGCTTCTTATCCTCCTCCTCTGCGCAGAGCATAAAATATATATATTTGTCTCTCTCTGGTTTCTTTACAGTGTTTGTGCCTCTCATTTCTTTAAAACAGGGTGCAAACCCAACAGTCATGCAGATGAACATGTCAGACATTCAGTCACGTTTCTGGTCCCCACTGTCTTGACCACCCAGTGCAACCAGAAATTTGAGGGTCCTATTCCTAGCTCTACGCACATTACATCTATCTCGGTATAATTCTCTTTTCGCACCGGGTAAATTACTTTGGCAGAGGTGGATCTTTATTCTGTGGGGTTCCAACTAATCCACGTATGATCCCCACAATCTGCAGAGTTATATGGGTGCTTCTCTGTTGACCATCCTTTCACTGTAATAATAGCTGGATGAGTTGCAACACTATCTGAATAGAGAAAGAAGCACAATTGGTTAATATTAAAACATTCAAATAAAACAATATATCCTTCACAATACATGACCCCATCCATCCTCCCTTCAATACGGTGCAGTTGTCCTGTCCCCTTTGCAGAAGAGCACCCCCAGAATGTGTTTCCACCCCCATACTTCACGGTTGGGATGGTTTTCTTGGGGTTGTTCTCATCCTCTAAACATGGTAAGTGGAGTTGATTCCAAAAAGTTCTATTCTGGTCTCATCTGACCACATGACCTTCTCCCATGCCTCCTCTGGATCATCCAGATGGTCACTGGTGAACTTCAAATGGGCCTGGACATGTGCTGGCTTGAGCAGGGGGAACTTGCTGCCCTGCAGGATTTTAAACCATGACAGCATCATGTGTTACTAATGTAATCTTTGTGACTGTGGTCCCACCTGTCTTCAGGTCATTGACCAGGTCCTCCTGTGTAGTTCTGAGCTTTCTCAGAATCATCCTTACCGTACAAAGTCAGATCTTGCATGGAATCCCTGACTGAGGGAGATTGACAGTCATCTTGTGTTTTTCTCCACTTTCTAATAAATGATCATAACAGTTGTTGTCTTCTACCAAGCTGCTTGCATGTTGTCCTGTAGTCCATCCCAGCCTTGTGCAGGTCTACAGTTTTGTCCCTGGTGTCCTTAGACAGCTCTTTGGTCTTGGCTATGGTGGACAGGTTGGAGTGTGATTGATTGTGTGAACAGGTGTCTTTTGTACAGGTAACAAGTTCAAACAGGTGCAGTTAATACGGGTAAAGAGTGTAGAATAAGAGGGCTTCTGAAAGAAAAATGAACAGGTCTATGAGAGCCAGAATTCTTGCTGGTTGGTAGGGGGTCAAATATTTATTTCATGCAATAAAATGCAAATTAATTATTTAAAAATCATACAATGTAATTTTCTGGATTTTTTTTTTAGATTCTGTCTCTCACAGTTGAAGTGTACCTACGATAAAAATTACAGACTTCTCCATTCTTTGTAGGTGGGAAAACCTGCAAAACTGACAGGGGATCAAATACTTATTTTCCACACTGTAATTCAGAACATTTCAGAGTGGCCTTTTATTATGGCCAGCCTAAGGCACACCTGTGCAATAATTATGCTGTTGAATCAGCATCTTTATATGCCCCACCTGTGGGGTGGGGTGGATTATCTCTGTAAAGGAGAAGTGCTCACTAACACAGATTTGTGAACAACATTTGAGAGAAATAGGTCTTTTTTGTACAGTGGTCCCTCGTTTATCACGGGAGTTACGTTCTAAAAGTAACCCGCAGTAGGCGAAATCCGCGAAGTAGTCAGTGTTATTTTCTTACAATTATTATAGATGTTTTAAGGCTGTAAAACCCCTCACTACACACTTTTCTCAAACAGGCATTAACATTTTCTCACTTTTCTTTCCTGTGTAAACACTCTCTTTTTTCTTCTGGGCGAGAAGATTATAAACAGACACACGCAGAACACAATGCGCATGCTGTCCCTTCGCTCACTGCCTCCAGGGATACGGATGTGGGATCCACAAAGAATCCAAGTCATGGCCACGGAGCTCTGCGGCTGCGGTTACCGAGACCATGCAGCGGGCACTGCGTATTTTTCCGCAAGAAGTCTATCCTTGTGGGCTGCTGGAATGCTCCACAGAGTTGTCCGCAGCGCCGCAAAGCAGAGAGGGAGGTGGTGTGAGTGGCCTGCAGCGGTGTTTACCGAGCCCGCAGACTCAGTAAGTGCATCAGAGTCAGTGAGAGCAATCGCGGTGATGCCGACCGGTGCCGCGACCGGCCCGTCTGATAAGGACGCAGAACACAATGCAGTGTAAAAAAAAAAAAAAAAAAAAAAGAACAAGCATGCAAAATTCCACAAAACTGCGAGGCCGCGAAAGGTCAGATCAGATTTTGAGGTTCTGTTATTGACTTTTAAAATTGTTCATGAACTTGCACCTTCCTATCTGGCGGACCTGGTCAAGCCCTACGTACCGGCTCGGGCCCTGCGCTTGTAAGATGCAGGACTTTTGTGTGTTCCCAGAGTAAATAAAAAGTCTGCCGGTCACAGGGCTTCCTCCTACCGTGTCCCAGCCCTGTGGAATGATCTCCCGGCACATATACGACAGTCAGATAATGTGGAGACTTTTAAATTGAGACTGAAAACTCATTTGTTTTTCTTGTTTTATCTTTAGTTTTATTGTGTTATGTGTTTTTATTCTTGTGCTCTTTTATGTTAGTGGTAGTCTTTTTATTGTGTTTTTTTTTTTTTTCAATTTTCTTCTCTGTTTTCAGTATTGTGTTCTGTAAAGTGCTTTGAGGTGATCTCATCATGAGTTGGTGCTATAGAAATTATTAAATTTGAATTTCAGTGACTCTCAATGAAATCAGGCATTTTAAGGACAAGTTCCCTCTCCATGCCAATTTTTCTTGATTAGTACGCCGACTTAAAGAATTTCTTTCAAGGGCAGAATCAAATTTCTATTGTCCTGAACACTCATTGGCATCTTCACACAACATGATGTGCTGTTTTCATGAGACTCAGAAAGACCAGAAAATGTGCATTCATGAATTTACATCAGAGTCTGAGATAAATATGGATCAGCTACAACCCCAATTGCAATGAAGGTGGGATGTTGTGAAAAATGTAAATAAATATAGAATACAATGATTTGCAAATCCTCTTCAACCTATATTCAACTGAATACACCACAAAGACAAGATATTTAATGTTCAAACTGATAAACTTTATTGTTTTTGTGCAAATATTTGATCATTTTGAAATGGATGCCTGCAATACATTTCAAAAAAGCTGGGACAGTGGCATGTTTACCACTGTGTTACACACCTTTCCTTCTAACAACACTCAATAAGCGTTTTTTGAACTGATGACACTAATTGTTGAAGCTTTGTAAGTGGAATTCTTTCCCATTCTTGCTTGATGTACAACTTCAGTTGTTCAACAGTCTGGGGCCTCTGTTGTCGTATTTTGCGCTTCATAATGCGCCACACATTTTCAATGGGCGACAGGTCTGGACTGCAGGCAGGCCAGTGTAGTACCAGCACTCTTTTAGTACTAAGCCACGCTCTTGTAACACGTGCAGAATGTGGCTTGTCATTGTCTTGTTGAAATAAGCAGGGACGTCCCTGAAAACAACGTTGCTTGGATGGCAGCATGTGTTGCTCCAAAACCTGGATGTACCTTGCAGCATTGATGGTGCCATCACAGATGTGTAATTTGCCCATGCCATCGGCACTAACACACCCCCATACCATCACAGATGCTGGCTTTTGAACTTTGCACTGGTAACAATGTGGATGGTCTTTTTCCTCTTCTGTCCGGAGGACACAAGTCCATGATTTCCAAAAACAATTTGAAACATGGACTCATCAGACCACAGCAGCACACCTTTCCACTTTGTGTTTGTCCATTTCAAATGAGCTCAGGCCCAGAGATGGTGGCAGCGTTTCTGGATGTTGTTGATGTATGGCATTCACTTTGCATGACAGAGTTTTAACTTGCACTTGTAGATGTAGTGACGAACTGTGTTAACTGACAATGGTTTTCTGAAGTGTTCCTAAGCCCACGAGGTAAGATCCTTTACACAATGATGTCAGTTTTTAATGCAGTGCCATTTGAGGGATCAAAGGTCATGGGCATTCAATGTTGTTTTTTCGGCTTTGCCTCTTACATGTAGAAAATTCTCCAGATTCTCTAAATCTTCTGATTATATTATGGACTGTAGATGCTGGAATCCCTAAATTCCTTGCAACTTAACGTTGAGAAACATTGTTCTTAAACTATTGGACTATTTTTTCATGCAGTTGTTCACAAAGTGGTGATCCTCACCCCATCTTTGCTTGTGAATGGCTGAGCCTTTTGGGGATGCTCCTTTTAGACCCAATCATGACACTCACCTGTTTCCAATTAGGTGTTCTTTGAGCATTCATCAACTTTCCCAGTCTTTTGTTGCACCGTCCTAACTTTTTTGAAAGGTGTTGCAGGCATCCATTTCAAATGAGCAAATATTTACACACAAACAACAACGTTTATCAGTCTGAACATTAAATATCTTGTCTTTCTGGTATATTCAATTGAATATACAGTAGTGTTCAGAATAATAGTAGTGCTATGTGACTAAAAAGATTAATCCAAGTTTTGAGTATATTTCTTATTGTTACATGGGAAACAAGGTACCAGTAGATTCAGTAGATTCTCACAAATCCAACAAGACCAAGCATTCATGATATGCACACTCTTAAGGCTATGAAATTGGGCTATTAGTAAAAAAAAAAAAGTAGAAAAGGGGGTGTTCACAATAATAGTAGCATCTGATGTTGACGCTACAAACTCAAAACTATTATGTTCAAACTGCTTTTTTAGCAATCCTGTGAATCACTAAACTAGTATTTAGTTGTATAACCACAGTTTTTCATGATTTCTTCACATCTGCGAGGCATTAATTTTGTTGGTTTGGAACCAAGATTTTGCTTGTTTACTCGTGTGCTTGGGGTCATTGTCTTGTTGAAACACCCATTTCAAGGGCATGTCCTTTTCAGCATAAGGCAACATGACCTCTTCAAGTATTTTGACATCCAAACTGATCCATGATACCTGGTATGCGATATATAGGCCCAACACCATAGTAGGAGAAACATGCCCATATCATGATGCTTGCACCACCATGCTTCACTGTCTTAACTGTGAACTGTGGCTTGAATTCAGAGTTTGGGGGTCATCTCACAAACTGTCTGCGGCGCTTGGACCCCAAAAGAATAATTTTACTCTCATCAGTCCACAAAATATTCCTCCATTTCTCTTTAGGCAAGTTGATGTGTTCTTTGGCAAATTGTAACCTCTTCTGCACATGTCTTTTATGTAACAGAGGGACTTTGCGGGGGATTCTTGCAAATAAATTAGCTTCACACAGGTGTCTTCTAACTGTCACAGCACTTACAGGTAACTCCAGACTGTCTTTGATCATCCTGGAGCTGATCAATGGGTGAGCCTTTGCCATTCTGGTTATTCTTCTATCCATTTTGATGGTTGTTTTCTGTTTTCTTCCACGCGTCTCTGTTTTTTTTTTTTTTTGTCCATTTTAAAGCAAAATTGACAAACTCACTGACTGAATGTCACACTACTATTATTGTGAACACCCCCTTTTCTACTTTTTTTTTTTTTACTAATAGCTCAATTTCATAGCCTTAAGAGTGTGCATATCATGAATGCCTGGTCTTGTTGGATTTGTGAGAATCTACTGAATCTACTGGTACCGTGTTTCCCATGTAACAATAAGAAATATACTCAAAACCTGGATTAATCTTTTTAGTCACATAGCACTACTATTATTCTGAACACTACTGTAGGTTGAAGAGGATTTGCAAATCATAGTATTCTGTTTTATTTACATTTCACACAACATCCCAACTTGATTGGAATTGGGGTTGTATTTAGCCTATTAGAGCTAGGCCGAAATCACCAAAGACATTTTTACTGATGTGTGGTGATGCTACTCAGTTTCCCTCAAGCTGGTGGTCGGAGTCCCAATGCAACTCATTGCCTGTCTCCCACGGGGAATCACTCACAATGTAGTTTCATCCATTGTCAACCCCTCAGAAACATCTTTCATGATTCTCGCACACTATGAGTTGCAGGGACTACATTCAGTGGGCTTTGTGATGCCCCGATGACCCTGGGAGTGTGTGGGACTGTCTGGTGAGGACCCTTGTTGCCTTACCAGCTTTCAAATCTAAGTGTGATGCATGCAATGCCCTGTGACTCAGGCAAGGAATTGTGACACCCAGCAAATGTCATGTGAAATTAAGTGATTTCCCTTGCAGTTGCCATTCAAATGCTATCCCAGCACAGTGGGATAGGACCCTTAGTGAGTGAATGTGAGACTTTGATGGTTACCATTGACCTCAGGGTATGGCTGGATGTTTCTGGTGTGAGGTCTCTTTGCAGTATCCTTGAGTATAGCTTGAACAAGTTTTTGTCAAACCAACAGTTACAGGGCAGTGCATCCAGAAAGTATTCCAAAATGGATGAAATCAGTTTTTGTCCTCAAACGTCTACATACAATACAATATAATGACAACATGAAAAAAAAGTTTATGAGGAATTTTTGCATATTTATTTAAAAAAAAACAAAACAAAAAACAAAACTAATAAATCACAAGTACATAAGTATTCACAGCCTTTGCAATGAAACTCAAAATTTAGATGTTTCCACGACTTAATTGGAGTCCACATGGGTTAAATTCAGTTGATTGGACATGATTTGTAAAGGCACACACCTGTCAACGCATAAGGTCCACAGTTGACAGTGAATGTCAGAGCACAAACCAAGCATGAAGTCAAAGGAATTGTCTGAGGATCTCTGAGACAGGATTGTCTCAAGGCAGAAGTCTGGGGAAGTACAGAAACATTTCTACTACTTTGAAGGTCCCAATGAGCACAGTGGCCTCCATCATTTGTAAATGGAATAAGTTCAGATCCACCAGGACTCTTCCTAAAGATGGCCGCCCGTCTAAACTGAGCAATCGGGAAGAAGGGTGATGAACAAGAACCTGATGGTCACTCTGTCAGAGCTCCAGTATTCCTTTGTGGAGAGAGGAGAACCTTCCAGAAGGACAGCCATTTTTAGACAGCTAATATATTTTTGCAGGTGTGGTGAACAAAGCTTAACAGTTACAAACATTTATGAAATCTGATATCAAAGATTCGAGCACCAACCTGTTAAATGTTTTGTAGTAAATATACAGTTCTATCCTCTGCAAACAGAGGAGAGCTGGTTCCAGAAGAAACCACTCTATTCTCTGCAAGCAAAGAAGAACTGGTCACACAAAAGAAATAAAGCAAAGGGGGGGGGGGGTATCACTTTTTTTAACCCCATACTGATTTGCTTGCTTAATATCACCCAAGTCATCCAGAGACATACAGTTTTAACTTATGGTTAAAATTTTAACCAAACTAATTTCAGACAAGTTATTTAAATTAACGTCACGTCTGAAGTTTTATAAAGTGAACATGCTGCGCGTCCAGGTGCATTATGGTTAATCTCTGTACATTCATGACAGAAGAAATGCATTTGAGACACTCTGATCAGGCTCCTCACGGACAACAGCATAAGCTCAGGTTGCTTCTCCATTATATTCAGTTGGAATCATTGTGAGCTGCAATCGCTTCCTGTTTGCTCTTTAAAGTCCTATTTATGTCATACACTGTCGTCTTTGTTACAGAGTAATATATATGTGAGATGTCTGAAATTCATTTTGCGTTTATTAAATTCCACGCATCTTAAACGTAGCAGACACGGATTATTTGGAATATTTGTTTTAGCCAGTTTTCACAGTCTCTACCGCCATCTACTGGCCAGTAGTGTTCATGGCAGTATTCACAACTTGACTTTTTGGCTTTTTTTTTTACAAATAAAAAAGGCATATTTTATAAAAGCGCATTTATATGTAAACACCAACACACACCTCACATTAATGTGTTGGTTTTTACATACAATGAATGAGTCAACCAATCAGTATTAGTGGAGGCTCATTTACCCACAATCCCTTTGGCATCTGTCTGTGTTTGTTGTTACAAAACTTCAGAATTAGAGCATTATTTAAAATTAAAAGATATGTGTTATATTTTAACTTTGTACAAATGACAGAATTGACATTAATGGAGTTATTCTATCTAGATTAATTTAATTTATAAATCAAAACCATAAGTCAATACTGCTATATTTTACAAGACCTCTGCTTCACGGCGGCACTGCTGTATTCTGTTAAGGAATAATGACTTGCTTTTGTGTGTGTAGAGTTGAGCTTAGCTTCTCTCAACTGCTTCACTGCTGCAAAATATGTAGTAAACAGGAGCTTCCAGCAGTGGGCAGGGCACACAAAGACAGAAGTGCTGACTCATTGTTTGGGTTTGTGGTTGCTTTTGATGCTTCCAGAAGCAATTGTGGTAGCTTTTGATGCTTCCAGAAGCAATTGTGGTATTAAAACTTAAAATCAGTTTGTTAGTAGTTGCAAGTGTACTGGAGACAATACTGAAAGTTATTGGTTAGTTGTAGCTTCTGATAATTTTTTGGGTGGTTTATAGGTTTAGCTTCATAAAAGATAACTTTTTAGTTAGCTGATTAGCTGTTATCGAAGCTAACATTTTGGTAAGCTGTGCCCACCACTGGATTCTTCCTTCTGATACACACTCCAAGCACATGTAGCACATGTGTTGCAGTGGTTTCAAAATGTTTCTGAGTTCTGTGTTGTGTCACAGATGTTCGAATATTTGCCAAAGGAAGCCAACAAGTGAGCACCCCAACACGGCGAACATTTATTTACAATTCTAATCCAATTACATTTTTTCCGCAAATCATTTTTTCCCTTGGTGGCCTTGGTGGTACCAATCATGTTACAAATGCCTGTTGAGAAATGTTTCAAAATCCCCAGTTGTACAATACTTTTTTGCATTTCTGTTTATTACACACAAAAGTGATTTGAAAACAGTGTTATTATTCATTTTACTTTTAGTACGTCACTAATCAGGTGCGAGTGCAAGTGTGAATGTGTTTGTCTATATGTGACCCTGTGACAGACCGGTGTCCTGTCCAGGGTGTATCTCGCCTCTTGCCCTATGACTGCTGAGATGACCCTTGATTGGAGTGAGTACAGAACATGAATTAATGTCAGTAATCAACTGACGGTATCTGCCCTAACCATCAAATCACCTGTCCACGGGTGTTTTGAGAGGACCCCTCTACCAATGTGATGACAGTATCCTGGTATATGACACATTTTTCTCACATTGCTGTGAGCCTATTTCAGGTGTTCTGCTTTGAATATAATTATTCATTTTGTTGTAAATTTTATATTTTTGGAGTCTTTGTATGATATATGGGTTTTGGGGCAGCTGTTTAGAAGCCCTGCTGTGGTGTACATCATGATATGTCTCATCAGGGGCAAACCAAACAAGGCTGTTCATGTAATACAGCATTTACACTCTTCATTTTAGTCCTCTAAGTTCTAGCTACACCAATGATTGATCAGTGACGTGCGGTGAGGTTGATGGCTGGTTGAAGGCACTGATTTCATCACAGTCAGATTTACAAACATATGAACCCCACAGAGTAGCTTATTCACCGTTTGATTGGCAGCAGTTAACGGGTTATGTTTAAAATCTCATGTCAGCATTCTTTACATATACAAACTGTAGCATACAAAAAAAGCACATTTAATAATAATAAAAAAAACATTATTATGGTCTTAGCTTTACTTATAAATTAAGTCCATGTGTCGCTCCTTCTGAACAAAAGCATTGATGACTTACTTGTAGAAGTTTACCTTTTCTCTGACAGGCTGATTTGCTCGCACACAAATGGGAGGCTCACACAAATAGTTCTGGTTGCAATAAGGCTTCAGTGTTGAGGAAAGCAGTGGTCGGTACATGGGAAGGCAGTCCAAAAAACACAGCAGCAGTACAATGATCATCAGGCTTAGGCAAGGTTGGAACAAACAGGCAGGAAGTCGAGAACACTATGAGGCAGGCAGAACTATGGGACATGTGAACGAGTGCTGGAGAGAAGGCACAAGGCGAATCAATCTGGCGAGGAACAAACAACCAGTGAGCTTATGTAACCCCAAGTGTCAATCAGCAAATGAATAACAGATATGCATGGAAAGTACCAGAAACAGGGTGTGGCCAGAGAGACAAACAAGAGAGATAGCAGCAGACAGACCCAAGCAGAAAAATCCCAATAAGAAAATGAACACAGAAAAGCAATGCATGAACAAAAAGAAAAATAACCAAAAAAAAAAAAAAATGGACCAAACATAAAACAGAAAGCCAGACAAAATGTCAGACCCTGACAAGTTTCCTTCAGTTTTCAAAGCGCTACTTCAGAGTACTACTTCTGTTATGTAAACAAGGAAATCTCAGAACACCTCACTCATAGGAGACTGGTCAAATGACCCATCTACCTCTAAAGTCCACGGAGAAGCAAATGACTCCAAGATCCCCTGTGGAGAGTTACTTCTGTTATGTAAACAAGGAAGTCTCAGAACAGAATTCACCACTCAGGTGTTTTCAACCACTGGTGCCACACTCACAGTTTATGCACCCAAACGAAGGAAGGTGGTTTACATCCTCAGCAGCATGCACAGCGTGGTTGAGACTGAGAATACCACCAAAAGGAAGCCAAACACGGTCACGCTTTACAACAAAACAAAGTGTGGCGTGGATGTTATGGACCAGATGGTGTGGGACTACACTGTCCGCGCAGGAACACGGCGCTGGCCAGTTGCTGTGTTTTACAACATGGTTGATATGGCAGCCCTGAATGCACATGTGCTATATCAAGCATGCACTGGGAAAAAGGAGAGACGGGTGGACTTCCTGGTGGAGCTCGCCAAGGAGTTGGCTCACTCTCATGCAGTGTTGCCACAGTTACTTTGAAAAAGTAATCCAATTACTGATTACTGATTACTCCTTGAAAAGTAACTTAGTTACTTTACTGATTACTCAATTGTAAAAGTAACTAAGTTAGATTACTAGTTACTTTTTTAGTTACTTTCCCCAGCTGCCGACAACAACTCACTTTATAGTCACCCTTTCTTGACTTCAATGAAAATAAATACTTGTTTTATAAAAAGTAAAATAAAGACCTCTTTCTTGACCTCATATTTAACTGTTGACAGCACTGTAACAGTAAAACTTGCAATTTCAAACCTACATTGTTTAGAAATGTAACTATTAAATTCTAACTCTCTAAACATTTTACTTGTCGAAATTATTATTATTTTAAGCAATATTAGTAGTTGTAGTAAAAAACGGCTTCAAAACTGGACCTTTAATCTAGGGGTGTTGTGGGGGAGGGGGCACATCCCTGCCCCACACCCCCATTCCATCTGGATTCGCCCCTGCTTTGGCGTTTGAGCACAAAGAATGGATAACATTTATTTATGTAGAAAACAGGACCAGATTTACAGGTAAGAAAGTTTTATTGCGTTTTCACATCATGTGGTCCTCAGAAAGAGAGTTTAGGTGCATTTGAGTGGAAAATAGTGTCAGTTGTTGACGCGTCGCGGAGGATCAGCTGTTTTTAACGAGACGATACGGAGCAGCTCAGCTCAAATAAAGGAGGGGAAAAAGTATAAAAATGTCTTTGTAAAGCTCAGTGCAGGTGTGCTGATCACCGCGCTTTAAGAGGTGAGGACGAGTCGAGCAGCTGCAAAAAACCGTGGATGAAAAGCTCACAGCTCGCTTAAAGTGGGCAGTTCAGTCGAACCCCGACCTCCTGCCCACAGACCAAGTTTAATGCTGCTATCGACCCACAATGCAAAATAATAGTAACGCACAGTGACATGGAGAAGTAACTTTAATCTGATTACTGATTTGGAAAGATTAACGCGTTAGATTACTCGTTACTAAAAAAAGTGGTCGGATTAGAGTAACGCGTTACTAAGTAACGCGTTACCGGCATCACTGCTCTCATGTGGGTGCCAAGAAGGCACAGAAAGAACTACTACTTCAGCAGCAACCCACGACACCAAGCCCTGGAAAATGAGCACATTGTCAGGTCAAAAACCAATGCCGGAGCAATCGTGCGACTGTTCGATGTGCTGTCTGCGACAGGTATACTTGTGGCAAATGCAGAAAAGACCTTCCATGGCAGTGTGGGGACTGTTAGTCATTGTGAGTGACTGTAACCTGTACCTATTGTATATATTTTGGTTTTCTGGTGTGTTTTTTGGTACATTTTGGTACATTTCAATAAAATCCAGAAAACAAAGTTTTCTTTTGGTGTGTTTTTTGGTACATTTCAATACAATTCAGAAAACAAAATTTCATCTCTCCCCCAGGGTAAAGTTATTTATCCACCTAAGCACAAATCAGCAGCCCTTTCAGCTAAGCAGGCACACAGACAGCAAATATGCAAACACAAGAATGTGGCTAGCCAAGTCAGCCCCTCCCCTGAGGTGTTCTGAGACTTCCTTGTTTACATAACAGAAGTAGCTCTCCACAGGGGATCTTGGAGTCATTTGACTCTCTGTGGCCTTTAGAGGTAGATGGGTCATTTGACCAGTCTCTGGGCGTCTGAGTGAGGTGTTCTGAGATTTCCTTGTTTACATAACAAAAGTAGCTCTCCACAGGGGATCTTGGGGTCATTTGACTCTCCTGTGGGCCTTAGAGGTAGATTGGTCATTTGACCAGTCCTTGGCCTTATGAGTGTTAATTATTAGCCCTGCTTCGACTGAAAGTGCAGTTTAGAAAATTGTTTCAGTTTGGATATGTACTCCTCCATTCTGAAACTAAAGACCAGGTGAGAGGAAAAAATAAATGAACGGCTGCTCTTGTAGTTTGCTGTCACTTAACTGATTAACTGATTCCATCACTTAATCGGTGAAATCACCTGGTGGAGTCAGTGACTGCAAAGAAAACCTGCACCCTCTTAGCCCTTTCTGGAACAAGTTGCCCACCCCTGGCTTACTGTTTCCTTGTGCTCTCCCGTGTTTCTCTTCTATGTTGATTATTCCTCATGCTTTTATTTTGATTGCTGCTACTTGTATTTTTACACTGGGTTTACTTCCTGTCACATGAGCTTTTGGTTTCATGTGCACTGTTTCATCCTCATTGATTGTTTCACACACTATATAGCTGTGTCCCAGTTCAGGGTCTACACCCTCCTAAAGGTTGTGTCCCACCAAACTCTTCGGCGTTCAACCCTTCAAACACAGTGGAAGCTGGAACAAACCATTCTGAAATGAGACAGTCAAGCCCACAGAGCATTTTGCTATTGCGTCATTACCTTTCCCCGCCCCTTGACTCCCTTTGCTCCTGAACCTTGACAGCTGCATGCACCAACCTAGTATAGTGGACACAGCTGATAGTTTAGTAATCATTTGTCAGGATACATTTACACTTTATTTATAAATATTAGTTATTTACAATTGCAAATATGGAGCCCAAAGTGTCCTTTCATCTTTTTTTATTTTATTTTTTTAATTTTATTTACCACCCATTTTGTCTTGGGGTGGGGACTGCACAATGACTATGGGATTGTTTGGGCTGTGAAGGATCCCTGTTGTATCCTTCGTGGTGGGAAGAAGGCTGTGAACGTCAACTGCTTCATAAGTAGCCTTTGAAAAGGAACAGCCTAGTTGTGTCACTTATGGCATAAACAGCTGATGATTACAGCCTTTGAAGTATGCAACTGCTGAATTGGGTCACAGCCCATTACTCCAGCACCAGATTGTCTCACTCCCAATCTTGCTTTCTCACTTTCTTTCCTCATGTTTGATCCATGGTTGTGAGCCATGCTGCCTCTGCATGTTTCCTGAGTATAGCCTGTTATTTCCTGATGTTTTGACCTAGTATGTCTTCTTGCTGTGTACAAACGCTCTCCTTCTTTAACTGGATTACTTGTTTGCTGCTTCCCTCACAGACACAGTTGTTTGACAAACTGCCTTCCTGTGTGCTGACCCCTCACCTGTGTCCTCAACCATTCTTGTTGTCTGTTTCCACCCATATGAATTTGTTGTGTGGACTGCTTCTGCTGACTCATTGAAATGATCTGTTCACATCTTTGCTCAATAAAACCAGTTTTTACCTCACAAAAGGGTTGTTCTCTGATAAGGGGTTTCCAGTCTAGCTGTTACAAGAATATTTAAGAATAAAATGTTTGTGCAAGCTATCTATGTGCTAGGAGAATAATTCAGTTTGTGCCTGGTTTAAGACCTTATCCAATAGGTAAAAGTAACTGTATTGAGTATCACACACTTCTTTTGAAGTAGCTGGTTAAAGTAATTAAAGTAAAAACAAGTTGGCAAAAATAAGCAAATCTCCATTTTTACTTGTACTTCCACTCTTGCCTCATCCTGGATGTCTGTGTTTGCTCGTGCCTCTGACCCCTGCTCAGCCATGACTGAGTTTTTGCCTGATCCTGATTGTACCTTTGCTCCACTGCTTCATCACACGTGTACCGAACCAGAGCATGGAATAAAGACCATGTTTTCTCCTACACCTAAGCCTAGTCTGGGAGTTTGCATTGCGGGTCCAGCCGCTATGGTTGCCGGGTAGCTGCCCGCCCTGACAGTGGCATAGTGGACACAGTTTGCAGTCTGTGTGAGAGATACTCTGTATTCAAAGGACCACAAGGAAGACCAGTCCTATTCTACTGGTACAGGCGTGCTGCCTCCTGGCCACGCCCATTAGTGCCACAGATTTAAAGTACAGCACTGTCCTCCTCCAAATGTGATTTTTAATGCAGTCAGTTCCCTTCAAACACCTTTGTTGTACATGAACAAACAGACTGAAATATCAACTTTATTTTATTTGATTAAAAACCAAACACATGCGGTGTTTTCTGGCAGTGGCACTGTTCCTGGAACATTATGTCATGATGAAAAGAGCTGCTGTCATGCATTGTTTTCTGGGCCATCTCTTTCTACACCAAATTAGATATTTGAAATAGCTTTTATTTGTTTATCTATTTTGCCATGCATTTCCATTTTTTTTTAACTGTCTGTGTGTTAGTGTTCATCATGCAAAATATGTGAAAACCCACATTCCCTTTGATTGCCACCTACTCGTTTAAAAGTTGCAATTTTCTTTCCTTACTTGATTTTTTTTTTTTTTTTTTTTTTTTTAATGGAGATTTGATTATTTTTCACAGCATCCTTTCTGTCCCATCAAAAACTGTTTTTACTGCAGTGGGGACATCAGTGATTTTCTTTTCCATGGCTTAACTTGAGTAAAAAAAAAATCTGTTTAGCTGTACAGCAGCTTGTTGGAAGGTGCAGCCGCAGTGAGGGGCAGCAATAAAAGCTGAGAAGTGTGCAGCGGAATTTTAATGTGATTCTGCTGCACAGCACGTGCACGGACAGGGGCTGACGCTGCTTATCATTGTGACTAAACAATGAATATGGCCACGTAGAACAGTGGTGTATAAAAAGCACACATAAGCCAAGAGAGATCACACAAATGCAACACAACCAGCAGGCAAATTTTTGTGTGTGTGTTTGAAAATATCTCCAGTGTGTCACACAAAAGCAGTGTTCAGGCATAAATATCTTTCAAATGGTACATGACTGAAAAACTGAGGTAAAAGCTCAGAGACAAACATAACTCGTTTTGCACTGATCCCACATTGTCATTGTCCCATATTGCACTTATCCCATGCTGCAAATGTCCCATGTTGCATGTATCCCTCTAAAACATCAATTAACATTAAAAATACCCAATTATATAAAAACCCTTAAATAGCTTAAAAACAGTAATAAATATACCTAAAAATTAAAAATAGTTAAAAACAAATATTGCACATGTCCGGCTTGTTCAGTCAGATCCACAGTTGTTTCAGTCAGATCCCCCAGCGCACACACACACACACACACACACACACACACACACACACACATACATACACACACGCACACACAAAGCTGCGACTGTTGCTGAAATGTGCTAAAAATTTCTCGACAACTTTAAAGTATTTCCACAGACAGGCTTATTTGTACGGCTAAATGAAAAGAGAGGCCAAGCATGACACAACCCAAGAGCACAATGTGGAAACAAATTCCCACAGGGCTGATCTGCATAATAGTATTTGTAATGGGCCCAAAGGTTCTGTAACCAAAAATAATTCTGTCAGCCTGACTTCAGGCCCTGTATTTCAAGTTGAAAACAAAGAAAAACAAACTCTCCTCTTCTATGAACCATCACATTTCCATCTCCTAAGGATTAGTATCTGATTTAGATTTATTTTGTTATTGTTTCTAATTAATGCTTCCTATAGTTCCACATTCTTAGGATTTGTAAAGTTCAGAGCTAAGGTACTAGTTTTTCTATGAAGTATAAATAGTGGAGCAGATAAGTATGTCTTTTGACCAGAATTGTTCACTTGGTGACCCACGCATCAGATTTGGCATAAATGTTCTTCATAAATCAGTGTTTGAGAAAAAAAAACGTGCTGGCCACTTGAAAATCCAATATGGCGCCCAGGTAGGGGGTCAATAAAGAATTACAGAGGGGTCAAAATTTAAAAATGCTCCAATCATACTGAAAAGTATAACACATTATTTGTCTGATCATAAATATTCCAAAAAGGTATAGTTTTGATTATCTATGACTGAATGTTATGGGATAAAAACAACAAGAATGGTGACAAAGGTCAGTTTCAATTTGTACAAGGGTCAAATGTTAACGCTGCTCGATGCAAATTATTGGTTGAGTTAATAGGGTTTAAAAAAGGAATAGTTTGCACCATGTGTCATGCTCACTTGTCACGTTACAGGGTAACATATGTTACATGTCATAGAATCCAATGGACATCGACATTAACATTTACTTTGCAAACCAAGCACTCAACACAGTCAAAATTATTCCATTTATTAATCCTGTTAGTTGACCATTGTGTAATTCTTCATTGACCCCTACCTGGCCACCATATTGGATTGTCAAGTGGCCACCAATTTGTTTTCTCATCACTGATTTATGAAGAACATTCATGCCAAATCTGGTGCTTGTATCACCAATTGAAGGATTGTTTCAGTTATCTGCTGCACTAAAATGGGTCAGATTTCTGGTATGAGTCAGTACATTGTGTCTTTGGGCGGCACTGCACACCATGTAGTTTAAAAATGTTTGACTCAGGCTGGGAAGGCACTTATTAAAAAGCAGTGGTGATACATTAAGAATGCGCCTGTGGTCATTGGTACTTTGGGGATTTTTGCCCTATGCCAAAGACAGAGTAAAAGTACACAACCAATTAAATCTTAACATCATTTTATCACAGTGGTCAGCAGCAGCACAGCTCTCAGGTCAGACTAAGTGCTGGTATTATAGGAAAGAAATAAAAAGCCACATCGAAGATCTCAAATATTGAATATTAAGAATTCTATTTTAACAAGAAATATGATGGTTTGGGTCACCTGCTGCAAAATTAATTCTTAAAAATTCACCTGTAAATAAGAAGCAAATTTGAAATATGCTTCACACATTTGGAGACTTAAGCTTTCAATGAAAAAATATACATCAGCAAAAGGGGAGAAAGATTCATTTTGAACTGTGCAGATTATTTATTTTGCAATCATGGACTTGCTCACATTGTTGTTCTTCTTTTGGCTGCTCCTGTTAGATATCACAGCAGATCAGCTGTTTCCATCTCACCCTGTCCTTTGTATCGTCTTCCGTCACATCAATCACCTGCATGTCCTCCCTCAGCACATCCATAAACCTCCTCTGTGGCCTCCCTCTTCTCCTCCTGCCTGGTGGGTCCATTTTCAGCATCCTTCTCCCTATGTTCCTCCTCTGCACATGTCCAAACCATCGCAGCCAATTCTTTCTGATTTTGTTTCCAAACCATCTTATCTATGATATCCCTCTAGTATGTTCATTCTTAATCCTGTCCATTCTCATCACTCCCAAAGAAAATCGCAGCATCTTCAGCTCTGCCACCTCCAGTTCTGCCACCTCCAGTTCTGCCTCCTGTCTTTTAGTTACTGCCACTATCTCTAACCCGTACTACATAGCTGGTCTTCTAAATTTATACACACGTATTCCAATTAACTGCCATGGGGTAGCCCAGTAACTGTTGGCATAGGCATGCCCACAGTTAGTTTATTTTCTGGATTATATGTGTCAAAGGAGCATTTAGTTACATATGTCTGAAAATGCATCATGTTTGGAAAAAAATGTTGCATCAGTCTCTAAGTCACAATTATTTTTGAAATGTGGTGTTGCTGTTTCATGCAACAAGAAGCAAAATTAATTTCAATTTAATTGGTGTATTATTTATTTATAAGGTAAACACTGCATTAGTAAGCAGAAGCTAATGAGCTAATTAACGTGATTGTACAGGGCACAGAGAATTGCTTCTTGATGCCAATGAACAGAAAAAAAACTCAAAAAGGATCTAGATGTGTGCATGTTTATCTCACTAAATGTAAAATGTTTTATTGATTATGTTTTTTACCTTTCATCTGCCTCCATCCATACAGGGTCCCATGGTGGATCCAGTACAAATCAACAGTGGAATTTAGCACAAGTTTCACACTGAAGAAGCACACACATCCCCACATCCACTGGCCTTCCTGTGCTTAGTTTCACAGATCTGACAGGATCAGTCATATATACAAGGCAGAGTGGCTGTGTTTCATTGATTACATATTTTAAAACATTATATTAGGCCTTACCTTAGTCGAGCCATCCTCTTTGTTGACCTCTGGTTGTCCCAGAAAGTGCAAATATGTTGTGATGAGTATTATGAAGGTTATTCTATCTGCTTTATTTAAGAGCATATGAAGGACATTTCCTGTATTCAAGAGTGTAGTCTTTCAGTTTGAGAGCATGCTTTTTTTAATTTCACTCAGTCTCTAAGAGCCAACATGTCTTAATGCAGATCATCTTCTTCTTGATTTATGGCAGTCCAGCTTAATGGTGCAATACCACCACCTTCTGCTCCAGATTGTGAATCACTCAGTAAATGGTAAATGGACTGCATTTATATAAGCGCATTTCCATCTTCATCAGACGCTCAAAGCGCTTTACAAATAATGCCTCGCATTTACCCCGATGTGAGGGTGCTGCCATACAAGGCGCTCGCTACACACCGGGAGCAATAGGGGATTAAAGACAAAACTCACACTTATCGGAAAATCACTAAGGGCCCATAGTGATTTTCCAGTCAGGCTGGGATTTGAACCGAGGATCTTCTGGTCTCAAGCCCAACGCCTTAACCACTAGACCAAAGTCCAGTGTATTTGACTAGTGTTAGTGCTCTGGGCAGTAGCCAGGTCCAATCCACTGGTATGGGTCTAGCCTGACTTGCAGAGGTGGTGTAGAGCACAGTCCAGCTGAACTGTTCCGTGGCCACATGTAGTGTGAGCAGAAACAATGTAGAAACACCAAGGTCACATCACTGATACAACTGTTAAATTTAACAGTAACTTCTAATATTATTATTATTAATAATAATGTCCTGAGGTCCTTAGTCTGGGTCTCATTAATGTAAGATCACTATCCTCAAAACCATTGTTGATTAATGATCCAATGATTGATCATCACTTAGATATGATTGGGTTATGTGAAACATGGCATAAATCTAGGTTTAGCTTATTAGCTGTTGGGGGTCACAAATATACCTCGTTTGATCATCTGATTGTCCGCTCTGCTCAGGATATTACGCATTGCCAAGGTCAGAAGAATAAAAATCAGCTGTATTACTTTGTCGCTGTATATAGGCCTCCTGGCCCATATTCTGAATTCTTAGATGAATTTGGTGCGTTCATCTCTAACTTGTCAACTAGTGCAGATAACATTCTGATCACTTTTGACTTTAATGTTCATATAAATAAGCCTTCTGATCCCCTCTGCAAATCATTTATGGAAATTGTGGATGCATTAGGATTTCGGCAATGCATTCAGGACTTGATGCACATTAGTGGAAATACCCTGGATCTGGTTCTTGCAAGTGGTATTGTTGTCATGAATATTGACATCATGCCTCATACATCAGTGTTCTCTGATCACTCACTTATTAAGTTTACAGTTTCGCTGCTGTGTTTAGTGGAACAACAACCTTATATATCACTACAGTGATGCATTAACTCCTCAACTAAGACTGAACTCGAAGCTAGACTACCTGATATTTTTAGCTTCACATTTGGCAAATACCAATCAGTAGACAGTCTTGTGGATAATTTAAACTCAGTGCTCAAAACTACACTCAACATGATTGCGCCACCTGTGTTAAAACCGCGCTTTCCCAAAACACAGTCACCTTGGTCTGATGATTACCTTCTTGACCTCAAGCATAAGGCCAGAGGTCTAGAACAGAAATGGCGTAGTTCAAAATTAGAAGTTTTCCACTTTGCATGGCGTGATGCTATCTTAGACTATAAGCATGCACTACTGGCTACAAAGCGGACCTATTACTCTGATTTGATCAACAAAAACAAGCATAACTCAAAGTTCTTGTTCGACACGGTGGCAACACTTATTCATGGACAACCACCTGTAGTTCACTCTGCTTTTACAGCACAAGATTTCCTGGATTACTTTGAGAAGAAAATAGAAGACATTAGGTTAAGCATATCCCAGCATACCTTAACCCAGCCACTACACCCTACTATTGAGGTGGGTGCCATTACTGAGGTATTACTGATCTTTCTTGAACTTCTGGATCTGTTCCTAAAGTTTCAAATCTGCAGTGATTAAACCATTACTTAAGAAACCTAATCTTGACCCTAGTGTATTGAAAAACTATCGGCCGATAGCAAATCTATCATTTTGTTCTAAAATTCTGGAAAAAGTGGTGACAACTCATGAAATATCTTACTGAGAATAATCTCTTTGAACCACTGCAGAAAATAACATTCCACAGAAACAGCTCTCACTAAGGGCCCTGTCCCACTGGCATTTAGGAAGATTTGTGCATGAAATGAGGAGACAAAAGCTGAGCGACAAGCCGCGCCAACCCGTCGGTTGCGGATATCAGCGGATGACAGGGGATATGCAGCGCATTGGTTGTGTATGGCCTGCGTATGTCTTCAGTATGTGTTCAGGCAGTGATGCGGATCTCATCCACAGCAGGAGTTTTGAGCCGCTCAAAAATCCTGGCTGCAGACATGCGTGCCTCTGCGGATGATCACGGACGTGTTCGGATGGCGGCCGACTCATACAGGAATGTTACACATTTATTGCGGTTGTTTGGCAGATGTGGGCCACTTTTGTGCGCATTCCATCCGCAAATCCTCCTAAACGCCAGTGGGACAGGGCCCTAAAGTGGTGAATGATCTGCTTGCAATGGATTCGGACACCACTATGGTTCTGGTGCTGTTAGATCTCAGTGCTGCATTTGATACCGTGGATCATCATATTCTACTTGATAGGCTGGAAAATCATTTTGGGATTACTGGGAATGCCCTTGCATGGTTGATGTCATACTTGACCAGTCATTCTCACTGTGTTTTGTACAGTAACACCACCTCTAACCTTAGCGACATGAAATTTGGGGTTCCACAGGGGTCCGTCTTAGGCCCCCTGCTTTTCTCCCTTTATATAGCACCCCTTGGGCACATATTGCAGCATTTTGGGATTACCTTTCACTGCTATGCTGATGATACTCAGGTATACATGCTGATAACTGCTGGTAATCTCATCCACATAAAATCCTTAGAAGATTGCCTTGCATCAGTGAGAAGTTGGATGTCTGGAAACTTCCTACTTTTAAACTCTGATAAGACTGAAATGATGGTTCTTGGTCCAGTGAGACATCGGCATCAATTTGACCAGTTCACGCTTAGCCTAGGCTCGTGTGTCACACATCACACTGACAAAGTGAGGAACCTTGGGGTCATTTTTGATCCTACATTGTCCTTTGACATACACATTAGAAATATTATGAGGACTGCTTTCATCCATCTACGAAATATAGCGAAGATTCAGCCCATCCTGTCTAAGGCTGATGCTGAGACCCTGATCCATGCGTTTATCTCTTCTAGATTGGACTACTGCAACAGTCTATTTTCTGGTTTACCGCAGTCCAGCATTTAGGGCTCTCCAATTGGTTCAAAATGCTGCAACCAGACTTTTGACACTAAGCAGAAAGTTCAACGACATTACACCCATTTTGGCATCCCTTCACCGGCTTCTGTCCCAGTGAGATCAGATTTTAAGGTTCTGCTACTAGTCTATAAAATTGTTCATGGACTGGCACCTCCCTACCTAGCTGACCTAATTAAACCTTACATACCGGCCCGGGCTTTGCGTTCTCAGGGTGCAGGACTAATTTGTGTCCCTAAGGTGAATAAGAAGTCTGCGGGTCACAGAGCTTTCTCTTATCATGCCCCTGTTCTGTGGAATGGTCTCCCTGCATCAATAAAACAATTAGATTCTGTGGAGACTTTCAAGTCCAGACTTAAGACGCACTTATTTTCCCTTTCGTATGGCTAGCATACTGTCATAGTAAAGTTCTATGCTTTTTACTCTTTTAATTCATTTTATTAGTAAATTGAGCATGCCGCGGCCTCAACTTTACCTAAATTCTGGGTCTTTTAGTGAAGCTTAGGGCTAGTGGCCGACGTTCACCTTAGTATTTCCAGTTTTTCTTGTTGTTTAATGCTGACAAATTATACTGTGTTTCATGTCTTTCTGATGCCTAATTCTGTTTTTTCTCTCTAAGGTGCAGCTCCATCCAGAGATGGGTGTGGTAGTTGTGCTGGAGATCCTCCTGTCCTGTGCACCAACAACATTTCCTGTATATTCGTTTTGTGATTTGTTAATTTATGTCTGTAGCATGGCCCAAACAGAGGGAATTCTGCTCCTCTTTCCATGACAAAAACTCCTGTAACAGTGGAATGTGCCGTTCATTTCTAAACTGGACGCTGTCTTGATCCGGTATGTCGTCTGACTAGCACAGGAATTGGGAAAAGACGTGGACATCAGCACTTTTTCGGCACATTGAGACAGACGTGCGGAGGAATTCCGCGCGTTGCGGTGGAGCCGCATGGCGCAAAGCAACGCCGTGATGAAGCCTTCCAGGACATGTTGGGGCAGGTCCAGCTCATGCTCAATTTCTCAGATAATCACACGACTGAAAAGCAACCAACAGCCATCTGAAATCTGCCTGAAAGCCATCCTGTGAGACCAACACAGAGGAGGTGGCTTTGTGCCGCGTTATGAACGGCTCCGTGGCGCTTCCCTCTGCTTTTCTTTCCATGAAAAAAAACTCCTGTAACAGTGGAATGTGCCGAAAAAGTGCTGATGTCCACGCCTTCTGCCTTTTTGTGAAAGTCAGACAACGTCCCGGATCAACAAAGCCTTCACGTTGGAAATGATCTGGTGTTTCAGCGGGGTTTGAGCCTGTCGATTGGTGCTCGAACCGTCTGGATCACTCCTTAATCTGTATAATCCCCATAAAATCGTCCCTGAAAGCCATATTAATTTTCTGAACGGTGTCCACCTGGAGGTCTCTCACAGTTTCTGGAAAAAATTGATGCAGCAAAGCTCCAAATTGTTCAGACATTTATTTGCAATAAAAAAACACCGAGAGGGGTGAACCAGTGCTCACACAAAGCCTGCTCACAGGCGAATGACGCAACCAACAGGCATGAAAAAACTCACGCATACGCAAGAAGGTTCAAGCTTGGCTGATGCAATCACACGTGATTCAAATCCATATGGTTTTTGAAAAAAATAAAAAGGTCGGATACTTTTCTAACAGACCTCGTATATATATATATAAATAATTCTCACTCACTCATCCTCAACCACTTATTCCAATTAAGGGGGTCTGGAGCTTATCCCAGCAGTCACAGGGCGTGAGGCAGGCTACAACCTGGACAGGATGGTACCAGTCTGTTGCAGGGCCACGTATAGACAGACACAGTCACACCCACACACAATTTAAAGTTTCCAATCCACCTAACCTGCATGTCTTTGGATGTAGGAGTAAACCAGAGCACCTGGAGAGAACCCACGCAAACACGGGGAGAACATGCAAACTCCACACAGAAAGGCCACAGGTGGGAATTGATCCCATTAACTTCTTGCTGTGAGACAACAGTGCTAACCACAAACCACCATGCTGCCCTACTTGGATACAACACAGACTTAAATTCATTCAACATCTTTTGGGTAAAAACAGCTCTGGTTTGTCACATTATGGATAAATGTGATTCGTAGTCAGTGTTCAAAGCTGCAAATTAATTCCTTACATTCTGCCCCTACAAAAATATGGAGTATGACTACTTATTCAGACTGGACAGGTTTTATATGGGGAGGTGGGGGAAGCAATTACCAGAGTCCCTCTATGATTTTTTTTTGCATCCATATGTATCATGTTGGTCATTTTTACGGACTGCGCAACCCCATGCCTGTAAAAATTCTGCTGCCTTTTACCTGCTGTAAACACAGTGTGCACATAACGTGGAATGTGTGAAGTGCCGATCTGTAGGCAAATATAAAAACACATGAGATCCAAAGCCAGTGGGATGGGACATGTTTGTTTTGTACCTGTATCAAAGGCGTTCAAACCACTTGTTCTTCACATGGACTGCATACCAATATGCGCCTCTGTACAGAGCGCATACAGCTCCCGCAATCATCTATGTGAGCTGCATGTCCCCATACTTGACAAAGATTGGCTTTTGGTGTACTGACTTGCTCTGCGATGTGCTTTTACCTCCTCCCGGCCGGCTGGTGCTCTGACCAGCCGGCTGAAACCAGGGCTCTGGCCTGAGTGGTTGGATTATCCTTTGGCTGTCAGGGGAGTGACACCAATTAACTACCGCATGCACAGCAACTCCTGCTGGCCTCTGTACATTGGTATGGGTTTTGATCCATAGGTTTGATCCATAGACATTATATATACTGGACAGAGCCTACGGGACGTCACCCATTGGTTTTTTATAGAGACCCAGATCAGCCAAAATGAGCCCCCCTTTTTGGGCGTTGCCATGTTGAGAGCCCCGCCCTTACTGATTCACATTGCACTCATTAATGCATGAAGGGGCAGGGCGTGGGTGGTTCAGTGTGTGACGGGAAAAACCTGAACACACCCCCCTCTCAAGTCCAGAGCACAAGCTAACAGCTAACCTCGGTTTGGGTGTTTATTAATTCATATTTTTGGGGACTGTGCAATGGTTCTCATAGCGGTTTACTTTTCTTCTTCTACTGTTTAATGGGTAACAATAACCTGCTTCAACATCATGTAATTCGCTTGAAAGTCTGAACTATCCAAGAAAAAATGTTTTCACACTGCAAATGCACCAGACCATAGTTGAGCTAGATGTAGACCGAGAACACCTCTTTCCTTTGGTCCGGACCATTGTACAAGGCTACTGTCACACCTTCTATTTTAGTCCAGACCAAATAAGCTATGTGCTGAAAGCAATCTTAGTCTTGATCCAAGACCATTGCAAACCTAGACACTCTGATCCTTCATTCAGCCTTTCAAGTGCTGTAATTATGGTAACATCACAGCATGGTTTGAGATGTCAAAGTCAGTTTTCTCACCAACAAATACACCTAAGCCACTGGTTTTCACAATTGTACCCTACACCTAGTCCATGCAACCTCTGGACAGGAGCTGTCTGTGTGTTTCTGACCCAGGTCAGCCTGATGTGATACCAGAATGAATGACATCAGTTAGTGACTCTAAACAGCAGTTCATATCAACCACCAGTTTTGTGTGTCAAAGTCCAGCCCATGCTATCAATCTAGGTCTCCACTTTGTTCCTCTGGGGTGTTCCCTAGTCTTGGTTGAATAAACTGAGGGACCTGTTTGACTGCTTCTTTCTGTGTCTCATCAGCTATTATTTCACCAGAACAGATCCAGAACACATCCCTGAGGAACACCAAGTGTGACTGGGAAAATTCAGTTTCTGCCCCCGTTCCAAAGGAATATGTGCAGTTGGGGAAAATTGAGCTTGAATGTTTTTAGCTGAGGTGTATATGTAGCGGCTGCACTCTGCGTTGTGTTGTTATGACTCCGCCCATTCGCTCCCCTCGGGACGTGAACTCACGAGCTCCGGCATGGGAGTCGGACTCTCTAACCAGAAGGCTAAAAGCCAGGGCTCTGGCCTTGTGACCAGAGAATCCTTTTGAGCTGTTGGGAGTGAGATTGACTAACTACATCTGCAGAGCGACACCTGCTGGCCTCCGTTACACCCACCCCCCCCAAACTCACTCCCATCCGGGTACACGGCACCATTGTAGTGGTTGCACTCTGCGTTATGTTGTTATGACTCCGCCCATTCGCTCCCCTCGGGACGCAAACTCACGAGCTCCGGCATGGGAGTCGGACTCGCTAACCAGAAGGCTAAAACCCAGGGTGACCAGAGAATCCTTTTGAGCTGTTGGGAGTGAGATTTACTAACTACATCTGCACAGTGACACCTGCTGGCCTCCGTTACATATATAAACAGTATAGGTATAGTTTGGACTATCTATGACTGAATGTTATGTGGTAAAAACAGCAAAAATGGTGACAAAGGTCAGTTTCAGTTTGTACAGGGGTCAAAAGTTAAAGTTGCTCCAATTTTTGTAAAAAGTGATGCAAATTATTGGTTGAAATAAAAGGATTAAAAAAATGGAATCGTTTTGACAGTGCTGAATGCTTGGTCTCCAAAGTAAAGCTCAAACAAGTTTGACTCATCATTTTTTTTACCAAAATTGGAGCAACTTTAACTTTTGACTCCTGTACAAACTGCAATTGACCTTTGTCACCATCTTTGCTGTTTTTACCTCATAACTCCAGAACATTCAATCATAGATAGTCCAAACTATACCTTTTTGGAATCGTTATGATCAGACAAATAATGTGGTGTAGTTTTCAACATGATTGGAGCATTTTAAAATTTTGACACCTGTGTAATTCTTTATTGACCCCTGTAGCTCTTTAGAGGTTAGCTCCAGGATGGCCCCATATCAATCAATCAATTTTTATATAGCACCAAATCACAACAAACAGTTGCCCCAAGGCGCTTTATATTGTAAGGCAAGGCCATACAATAATTATGTAAAACCGCAACGGTCAAAACGACCCCCTGTGAGCAAGCACTTGGCTACAGTGGGAAGGAAAAACTCCCTTTTAACAGGAAGAAACCTCCAGCAGAACCAGGCTCAGGGAGGGGCAGTCTTCTGCTGGGACTGGTTGGGGCTGAGGGAGAGAACCAGGAAAAAGACATGCTGTGGAGAGGAGCAGAGATCAATCACTAATGATTAAATGCAGAGTGGTGCATACAGAGCAAAAAGAGAAAGAAACAGTGCATCATTGGGAACCCCCCAGCAGTCTACGTCTATAGCAGCATAACTAAGGGATGGTTTAGGGTCACCTGATCCAGCCCTAACTATAAGCTTTAGCAAAAAGGAAAGTTTTAAGCCTAATCTTAAAAGTAGAGAGGGTGTCTGTCTCCCTGATCTGAATTGGGAGCTGGTTCCACAGGAGAGGAGCCTGAAAGCTGAAGGCTCTGCCTCCCATTCTACTCTTACAAACCCTAGGAACCACAAGTAAGCCTGCAGTCTGAGAGCGAAGCGCTCTATTGGGGTGATATGGTACTACGAGGTCCCTAAGATAAGATGGGACCTGATTATTCAAAGCCTTATAAGTAAGAAGAAGAATTTTAAATTCTATTATAGAATTAACAGGAAGCCAATGAAGAGAGGCCAATATGGGTGAGATATGCTCTCTCCTTCTAGTCCCCGTCAGTACTCTAGCTGCAGCATTTTGAATTAACTGAAGGCTTTTTAGGGAACTTTTAGGACAACCTGATAATAATGAATTACAATAGTCCAGCCTAGAGGAAATAAATGCATGAATTAGTTTTTCAGCATCATATCTGAAAATAAACATTAGTTAATTTAGAATATGTGTGCCAAATTCTATGCTTTTATCACAAAATGCACAATTGTTATGGAAATTTTAGTTCAGCTGCTCCACTAAACCAGCATGTGCAGGGGTCATTCTCTCTCACTTGTTGAAATGCAGCACTCCCAGTTCTAGTCTTCAGCTTAGTGTCTGTTTTACTTTCTTCAAAGTTATGATTTGTTTTTTTATTTGTCTAGTTGTATAACTCATATGTCAGTCAGCAGGATGACAAAAAAAAACTACTGGCCAATTTTCGTGAAACGTTATAGAGGGGGTGAGCACAGGCCAAGGAAGAAACCAGATACTTTTCTGTTGTGCTTTCAGCTCAAATGGCAGATCCAGGAATTATTTTTCTTTCTTTAACATTAGAAAGCTGCTTTTGTGGTTGTTGTATGCATGTTTGTATTACTAGACAGTACATACAGCTTTAAGAAAACTCCGGGCATATTTATTGTGACAATATCTGGGAGTACGCATGATTTAGTGCGACTCCAAATATAATTCTGGTTGAATGTTTACATACACTCATCATGGGCATGTATGTGATCATTTTAAGCTTTGATGTCTTTGAACTGTTCCTTTGTCAGAGTGGAATGATTGTGCAGCAGCATTGTACACAGGCTTGAATTTATTTGGAATTTTCTCTAATGGTAAAATGGTAAATGGACTGCATTTATATGGTGCTTTTCCATCTGCATCAGACGCTCAATGTGCTTTACAATAATGCCTCACATTCACCCTGATGTCAGGGTGCTGCCATACATGGTGCAAACTACACTCCGGGAGCAACTAGGGGATTAAGGACCTTGCCAAAGGGCCCTTAGTGATTTTCAGATCAGGGTGGGATTTGAACCGAGGATCCTCTGGTCTCAAGCCCAACACCTTAACCACTAGACCATTACCTCCCCTAATCCACACAGGGTCAAAAAAAATTAACTAAAATTTGAGTTGTCACTAGAGGTGGGCAGATCGATCCTAATATCGATAATATCGATACCAACGCTGGTATTGATATTGAACGATCCTTGTGAAAAAAGATCGATACCCAAGCTTTTTTTCTCTCCTGCACGCACTGACTGCTGTGCACGCAGATTCATCAAAGTCTACTCTCTGTAAGAGCAGCGCTGGGCCGTGTCACACAACACGGAGTAGCGCACCCTTGTATTGTGGTTTGTCAACCCTCTACCTCGGGAGATTTTGTTTTAAGTTGTGTTGAGTGATACTTTTTTTTAAACAAAAATGTTGATTGTGATAAAGTATTTTGTTGTGACGTACAGTGTTTGGCGAAATTCTATCCTAGGTCTTTTGGATCCTTTAGGATCTATGAAGCTTAAATATGAAAAAGTATCGGTATCGGCGATACTGGGTCTGTATTTACTTAGTAACGGATCAATACCAAAATTCCCAGTATCGCCCACCTCTAGTTATCACCTCTTGTGTGATTTTTTTAATGGGAAATCACACAAGAGGTGACAACTGATCTCTTTGTTGTTGTTTTTTGTTGTTGTTGTTTTGTTTTTGAGAGAATAAATGTCCATGTTCTCTGTTTTACATCAAAATTAATATGCTATTTTGTACTTTTTGTAGTGTTAAAGCATACTGCAGAAATGCTCTGCCTGCCTCTCTTGTCTTTGGTTCAGTCTGTGTTTTGGGGGGTGGTTTTTTTCCACATTGACATAAATCATGAAAAGTAAATAACATAATTATACTTAAAAAAAATACATACATAATTATACTTTGATAAATAGACTTAGATATTCTGGATCTTTCAAAATACTTTCTTCCTCCATCAGTGTTGCCGTGACAGCACCGATGACTCATGGCTGTTGTCAGACAGAAATCAATAACATATTTTACGGACATAAAATGTAACATGATAAGCTGCCAAAGACATTTAGCATTAACCTTTCAGTCAAAGCAAATGATTCAAGACACTTCTCCTGAGCGGGCACTGACGTGTTGCCATGGAGAGATTTGACCTTAGGCGCAATTACACTAATAAAAGCATTAGATATGCTGTCAATATGATTTGCATAATGTGCAAAGGCGATTTCATTCCTGAATGCGAGCAATGTCCGAGTGACTTATAAATGCTGCAGTGACATTTCTCTCGGCCCTTTGTTCACACCTGTCAGAGGAAATGTGACGGGCATGACAAACGCAGCTGTGGCTTTCCCCTCTGGTGAGTTGAACACGAGCGCTGAGACCCTGCTGGGGTCTGACCGCACACACAAACACACAGATGCTCCACATCTATTTCTGCAAAACGTCTGCAAAGAATTTCACCTTGTGCTGACACTATTCATTTCTCACAGCATCAATCGCAGTGCGAGAATACAAATGTATTTGTCGTGGTTCTCACTTACACAACCAAGGTGAAAACAACAGTAAAAACAACACAATCATCTAACATTCATTTAAATCTCTCCTAAGTTGTTTTTCATTGGAAAACGTTTGCTCTAATCAATATGTTCACAGTATTTTTGTCGTGCTTATTAACACTAAACACAGTGTTGTGTTCCTGTTCTTGTCACCGGCTCTGACATTAAAGGAACACTTCACAATGGTTCAAGTGCAAAACAATGGCACCAAATCATAGTTTGTGGACTCATGGCGATATTTTTCTTTTGAAACTACAAACAGGGAAACACAGTGCTTCAAAATGAAATCACTGGCATGGAGCTGAACATTAATTTTTTGCACTTAAGCAATAATAAAATTTTTTATTTTTTTTTTAAACCCAGAACATCTTTTGACATGAGTGAGGAGTGATGATAAAAGTAATTTTTTTATATGACTGGTTCTCTTACACCGTAAAATTACCAGTGTAAAACTAACATTGACAGTGTTAAATTAACACTGTTAGTGTACATATGGTCCTACTCTGGCCAGAGTGGGATCATATGTTCACTGTGTAGGGGCAGCATGGTGGCTTAGTGGTTAGCACTGTTTCCTCACAGCATGAAGGCTATGCATCCCCTCCCCTCCCCCCCCCGATCCTCCAGCTACCTTCTACTTCCAAAGACCAGCAGATTAAATTGGTAACTTCAAACTGACCATGATGTGGGGGTGTGAAGGCGTTTTGTCTGTTTAGACTGGCGATCTGTCCAGGGTGTGCTCTGCTTCACGCCTTGTGACTGCTGGGATAGGCTCCAGATCCACCATAACCCTTGATTGGAGTTAGTGGGTATCCAGGGTTTTCATGTATCCTATAATCCCTTGCGCACCAGAGAGTCGTCAAAACAACATAGAGAATCCACATGATGACAGTTGTAAAGTAATATTATACTACAAAAATGTATTTTTTATGCTTTTTCATCATGTTAATAAGAGACTGCTTAATAAGAGATGACGGTGTGCAGAGGGTGACTGGCATCGTCCATAATGTCCAGCAGTTTGTCCAGAGTTCTCTTCTCTGCCACCATTACCAGAGAGTCCTGGTTCATGCCAACCACAGAGCCAGCCCCCCTGATCAGTTTGACCAATTTGCATGTGTCCTTCTTGGATGTGCTGCCCCCCCCCAGCACACCAAAAAAAAAAAAAAGAGGACGCTGGTTACCACCATGAACACCTTGGAAACAGTTGTTTATTTCCTGTGGCATCTGACAAGGAAATAAGAATACAAAAACCCACAGTTACAGGTCGTCTATGCCCACAGTGTACCCTCTTCTCTGACGTGACAAAGGCAAAAGCAAAGAGGTGGGGGGAAAATGGCGTATTATATACACAACGGAAGTTGTCACTCCCAAAAATGCACGTATGGATACAAAATAAAAGTTTAATAGGACAACAGAGGATTTAACTGTCAGGCATTAAACTATTCGCAGACATTTCATGTAATTATAACAATATTCACTACATATGAGGAAAAGTGTAGATGCTATAATATAATTATCTGTTTAATAGACCCTGTAACATTCAGCCCCCCCCGAATTACACACAATTCTGGGTCCTGTAACAAATCACATCCATGACACTGAACGTTAAAGTTGAAACAAAAAAAACAAGTGAGGTGCCTTATATATACCACACCATACAGCCAAAATTAGACATAGCTGCCTAGAAATACAACAATCCAGCCAAAATCGATGAGATCCATATTTTCCAAAAAATAAAAATAATTACACACCCATCTCAAACGGTGGTAATTGGGCGGCCTGACAAATACTCCACTAAAGATACAGATATGCCCACCACTAATTGCAGTAGTTTTAATGTGTGCATTATTTGATTTTAAGAGACAACAGAAATAACGTACTAAAAGTGTAGAAAAGTCTATCGATGGGAAGATGTTTTTTAAGGCACAATAACTGACTGTGCAACTGACTTGATAATTTTTGCTTCAGGAAAAACCATCTCTGGGCTCATTATTAGTGATTTTAATCTTACTGTTGAAATATGTTGCATGATGTTAAGGCTGGCTTTCTTGTTGACATGAATGTATTGAATTAATGAAGTTAATTTTTTTGGTCACCATGGCAACAGAAAACAATATACATACCACTTCAAATGGCCCCACATCCAGGCTCCATTGACTGCAATGGTTTCACAGACTTCAGTCAAATGCATAATTTATTTTTGTCAGGGGTAGACTGGGGTCTATTATTTAATATTGCACTTCCTTAAGATCCTGCCAACTAAGAGTATATAAATTTTGCTGTCTGAATTCAAATTTTCATTTCACTTGTCAGAAGAAGTTTGAACATTTTCAGTGTCCACATTCAAAACAAATTATTTGAAAGACATGATCTTTCATTGAAAATGCTCATGTGTTGATTTAATGTTTCACTGGGTTTTTTTATTCTTGTAAATGATATGGTTAATTCCAGTTTTGGTAAGATTTCAGTTCAATTAATTTATATAGTGCCAAATCACAACAAAGTTGCATCAAGGTGCTTCATACAAGTAATGCCACATTCACAACGCACGACACGCGATGCCGCAAATTTGCGTCTGTTGCCTGGCGAAGGACACACCACCATCACCTGGTGTGTCACTCTCCTTTCGCTGCAAAAATTCACCCCAATGCATCATCAAACAGGAGGAGCTTCCATTCCGCTCACCGTCAAGTCAACATGGCAGCCCTTGATCACACAGAGCGACTTGCTGCGCTCTATTTGTTGTGGAAAGCTGACAAACGTCGCCAGCGGCGCCATCCCTGGCTTCACAGCATCCTCATGAGACGTTCCCAATTCAGGGAGTTTCATTATTTGCTGCAGGAGCTGCGTCTGGATGACGGCCGCTTTCAGAGGTACTTCCGCCTCTCCAGGACCCAGTTTGTTTGTGCGCGCACATGTGAACAATTAAATAAAAAAAACTGGCTGCCGCCGCTGCTGCTGCTCGCTCTCCCCTCAAACTCTGTCATAATTCTGTTATAAACCAGTCACCATTTGTTTTATTATACTTCTGCGTAGTTAATCAATAAAATAATCTTTACGGATGATTCATCCACGCGCACACACGGAAAAAAAAAAAACTGGCTGCTACCGCTCGCTCTCCCCCTCCAAACTCTGTCATAATTGTGAAATAAAGGACAAAAGGGACATAAGTCCTGCTCACAGGCTGGCTGCCAGAGACAGGACATGTCCACATCAAGTATAAACTTCAGACATCTCCACGTCACTACATATCCAGTCCCTGATTGGTCATTGTGAAGTGACAAGATGAAAAAGTTCTGATTTTTCAAGTTGGGAAAGAGGGCAATGTGACGCTATATTGCGCCACAAACGCGCCAATCGCTTCATTCATGTCTCTTCATTCGCGTCCATCACGTCGCATTGCGTGGCTTGGACTTTTGTGGCACCACAACGCGTCCTTTCATAGGGATTACATGGAAACCTGTCGCCGCCATCGCTTGCTTGTCGTCCGGTGTGAACAAGCACACAGGAGTGAGCAAGCACACAGGAGACAGTGGTAAGTGTCAGAGTGTTCCATGATGCATATTACAAAATGGTTGACACACATCCAAAATGTCCTTGTAACTATCTAATCTTAGCCTAACTGCTTTTTAAAATGGCTGACACACATCCAAAATGTCCATGTATTTGGCACGACCATCTGATCTTTTTATAGCTGTCTAATTGGTAAAACCAATGTATTCACATCTGTTTGGACGACATGATGGAACACTGATTTGTTGCATGACATGCAGACATACACCATAAGATTTTTACATACTGCCTTAAATGTAACATGAGCAGACACCCGCTTATACCTGCTTACTTCACTTCACTTTGCCAATCACATAGCCACTGATTCACAACAGGATAAGGACCACCCATATGGGACCAGTGTCGCAGACTGAACGGTCTCCCTAAAAATATGTCCCCCATGATGACGTGATTCATGAATTAACACCTCATTTCTGTTTCAGACTGCACACCAGTCATCATCTACCTCAGTGACAGATTTCCACATAAATTCAGCATTATTTCATCATAAAAGATGGCGGAAGCGATCACAGCACATGGCTAAACCAGCTGCTAGCTGATGCATTCACTGTGCATCGGACATTTCAAAGCGTCACAGAATTTCACCTCATTTCTGCATAAAACTGCCTCGTTTCTGCTTAAAACTGACTTTAAAATGATTTAAGAGGTTTTACCGTTATCATCTGATGGTTAATAAGCCCATTAATCCATTTGATTGCTTTGGGTAAAGATACTGCATCTCAGATGTGCTGCTGTGGTCCGAAATGACGCATGCGCAGATGCAAAAGGCGGACCGTTCGGTCTACGACACTGGCCTAGACGCAGAAATAAAAGTTAGCATAGTGGGGAAATCTGGACTTTGTTCTAGATATTGCATGTGATCTGTTCAAAGACACCAGCGCTGATAGTTACTAGGCACCGTTCAATACAACATCTAAACTTTGAAGTCCATTTCCTGTCCAATTCCTTTTGAGATCACTCACCACAAAAAAGAACCTAACATAAGGAAAAACTCCCTCTGATGATTTGAGGAAGAAACCTCAAGCAGACGAGACTGAAAGGGGCGACCCTCTGCTTAGGTCATTCTAACAATTACAAGGTTTTTACAAAGCTTTACCAAGCTGAAGAAACCGAAAACAGGAAAACCAGAGCAGCATCAAAACAAAGTGTATTACTGAGATGAGCATGCACTTGAAACCATGAAACCACTTTTGAAAGGTTTTAGAACAAAATCATAGGTTTGATATCGGCCTGTAATTTTTCAGTAGACTAGGGTCAAATTAGGTTTCTTAAGTAATGGTTTACAGTTTTTGCCGATTGCTTACATACATTTTGCAAAATTTGGGTCACTGGGTCAAAATTCTACACACAAGGAGGATAATACACAACACTTGTTATACGAGGTCTATTAGAAAAGTATCCGACCTTATTATTTTTTCAAAAACCATATGGATTTGAATCACGTGTGATTGATCACAGGACGGCTTTGAGATGGCGTTCAGACAGCTTCGGTGGTTTTTCCATCGAGTGATTGTCTGAGAAATTGTGGATGTGCCTGGACATGCCAGAACATGTTCCGTGAGGCTTCATCATGGCGTTGCTTTGCACCATGTGGCACCGCCGCGACGCACGAAGCCTCTGCTCCTCTTTCCATGACAAAAACTCCTGTAACAGTGGAATGTGCCATTCATTTCCAAACTGGACGCTGTGTTTTATCCGGGACGTCGTCTGACTAGCACAGGAATTGTGAAAAGACGTGGACATCAGCACTTTTTCGGCACATTGAGACCGACGTGCGGAGGAATTCCGCGCATCACGGCGGTGCTGCATGGCGCAAAGCAACGCCGTGATGAAGCCTCATGGGACATGTTCTGGCATGTCCAGGCACATCCACAGTTTCTCGGATAGTCACTCGTTGGAAAAACCACCGACAGCTGTCTGAACGCCATCTTATGATCCTGTGAGACCAAAACGGAGGTGGTTTTGTCTCGCTCCAGCAGCAAATCCATCGTGACGTGCGAAGCCTCTGGTCGGCTTTCCATGACAAAATCTCTTGTTAAAAGTGAAATCTGCCGGAAAATGGTAGATGTTCAGCTGTTGTGATAACCAGAGAAATGGCACACGATGGTCACGGATCCAGACAGCCATCCGTTTAGAAATGAAATGGTCATTCAGCCTGTCGATGACGGCTTCGGAGCTCGGCGCGCCCCACAGCCGCTGGGGGCCGTCCTTAAAGCGACAGTAACACTCCTTATTCTCTACCAAGCCCGTAACATTTTCACCGAAAGCCAGATAAATTTTTCTAATGGTTTCCAGCTGCCAGTCTCTAACAGTTTCTGAAAAAATTCTGATGGAAAAAAAAGCCCAAATCATTCCGCCATTTCTTGGCAATGAAAATCCGACGAGGGGGCTGGACCACTCCTCACTCAAAGCCTACTCACAGGCGAATGACGCAACCGACAGGCGTGGAAAAACTCACGCATGCGCACGAGGGCTCAAGCTTGTCTGACGCAATCACACGTGATTCAAATCCATATGGTTTTTGAAAAAAATAATAAGGTTGGATACTTTTCTAATAGACCTCGTACAACACCTCACAACTCTGTCAAAATGAAACCCTACAATCAAAAAATAACAATCCCTTCTAAAAATGTCATTCGAGCAACAAAATGATACACACATGCACCATTTTGAAACACTTTCAAGTCAACAGCAACACAATGATGTATTTTACACAAACCGCTGAAGTCAAAATATTTTTATTTACTTTTTCTCAAACAAGAACTGAAAGTATTTAGCAGCAAAAGTGTTATTTCCACGTTTTTTACACAGAAATTTTAATTTCTTACAAATACTTAAAGAAAGAGTACTTACTGTACAATTCAAATTCAAATCAAAACAATGAAAACAAGTGTTTACCGTATTGTAGTTTGCATACATAGTACGGTAACATCAGAATGATATTGCACTTGAGAGTACTATCCACTGTGTGGTGGCTGAGGTTTGGGTGGACGCTTTGTCCAGCTTCCCTCAGTGTGAGGCTGTGGTTGATCACATCATCCACCAAAGTTGATGTCTTTGTCCTTGTCCACGTATCTGTCTTCGTCTTTTGGCAAAAACTGTAATCACTGCAGATTTGAAACATTTAGAAACAGATCCTGAGGTTAGTAACAGATTACTAATTTCCAACAAAGTAGGCCCAAGAGTAGTCCACAGGTCCTTAAACAGTTTTGTTGGTATAGGGTCGAATAGACATATTGTGCTTTTAGCAGATGTTATAAGTTTCGTCAGGACACCCAGTGAAATAATATCAAATTCCGTAAATCTAGGTGATGTATCAGTGATGGCACCCACCTCAATAACAGGATGTAGTGGCTGGACTAAGGCATGCTGGGATATATTTAACCTAGTGTCATCTATTTTCTTCTCAAAGTCATTTCAGAAATCTTGGGCTGTAAATGGAGAGCAACTTACAGGTGGTTGTCTGTGAATAAGTTTTGCCAACATATTAAACAAGAACTTTGAATTGTGCTTGTTTTTGTTAAACAAATCAGAGTAGTAGGCCTGTTTTGTAACCAGTAATGCATGCTTATCGTCTAGAATAGCATTGTGCCACGTGAGGTAGAATACTTTTAGTTTTGAACTATGTCATTTTTGCTCTAGACCTCTAGACTTATGCTTGAAGCCACGTAAGTAATCACTGAATCAAGGCAAGTGTATTTGGGGGGTGGAGGGGGCACTGGTTCTTATGTAGGTGGAACAATGTGGTCGTGAGTGTTGAGTTTAAGCTGTCCACAAGACTGTCTACTGAATGGTCATTTTCCGAATGTGACGCTAAGATGTCAGGCAGTTTAGCTCCAAGTTCAGTTGTAGTTGAGTTGATGTGTCACCATGATGATAGATAAGTTTCTCATTCCAGTGAACAAGGCAAAGAGACTTTCAACTTAATAACTGAGTGATCTGAAACCACTGATGCAAGAGTCACAATGCCACTATTTGTGACAGTGATACCCCAAAGGACGACCGAATCCAGGGTATTTCCACTAATGTGAGTTGAACACTGAATGCACTGCTGGAATCCTAATGCATCTACAATGTCCATGAATGATTTGCAGAGGGGATCTGAAGGCTTATTTATATATGAATGTTGAAGTAATAATAATAATAATACATTTTATTAGGCGCCTTTCTGGACACTCAAGGTCGCCTTACAACAAATACAACACAGCAATAAGAATATAAAATAACATTAATACAAAGTTTAAAACAATTAAAGTTAAAATTAAACAGAACAAAGCAGTTATGATTGGAGTGAGTAAGCTTGTCTGAACAGATGAGTTTTGAGTTTGGATTTGAAATCAGTGAGGTAGTATTACGGAGGTCTGGGGGGGAGAGTATTCCAGAGCTGGGGAGCAGAGCAACTGAATGCCCTGCTCCCCACAGTGACAAGACAGGCGGGGGGGACGGAAAGCTGGAGGGAAGAAGCGGAGCTGAGGGAACGGGCAAGTGAGTGGATGTGGATGAGATCAGTCAAGTACAGGGGGGCAAGATTGTAAATGGCTTTGAATGTAAAGAGCAGGAGTTTGTAGTGAATACGGTACGAGATGGGGAGCCAATGGAGCTGCTGAAGAACCGGAGTGATGTGATTTGTGAAATGTGTGTGTGTGATGATACGGGCGGCAGAATTCTGAACCAGTTGAAGTTTATGAATAGTTTTATGGGGGAGACCAAACAGGAGGGAGTTGCAATAATCCAGACGGGAGGTGACAAGGATGTGGACGAGGACAGCGGTGGAATGAAAACTAAGGAGGGACGAAGACGGTGAATGTTTCGGAGGTGGAAGTAAGCGGAACGGACAATGTTGTTTATATGTGCAGTGAAGGAGAGGGAGCTGTCGAGGATGACACCCAGACTCTTTACCTGAGGGGAAGGGGAAATGGGGATGCCATTAATAAAAATGGAGAATGGTTGGAATTTGTTAAGGGTGGATTTGGTACCGATGACTAGAAATTCAGTTTTATTGCTGTTTAATTTAAGGAGGTCTGAGGTGAACCAGGAGTTAATTTCAGAAAGGCAGTTGGTTAAGGAAGATGGTGGAAGAGTGGTGTTGGGTTTACTGGAAATATAGAGCCACCAGAAGTCACCAACAATCAGAATGTTATCGAGATGAGTTGCCAGATTAGAGATAAACCCACCAAATTTATCTAATAATTCAGAATATGGGCCTGTGGGCCTATATATAATGACAAAATAACATGGCTGATTTTTATTCTTCTGCCCTCGGCTATACATATTATCCTGGGAAGAACGGAGAGTCAGATGTTCAAATGAATTATATTTTAGACCCCCCAAGAGCCAGTAAGATAAACCCAGATTTATGAATTAGAACAACACCTCGACCATGCTTTGTATCACAAGGGATGTGACTAAATGTATATGCCAGTGGGCAGGCTGCATTTAAGGGGGGGGCAGTGGTAGGTTGCCAGGTTTCACATAAACCAATCATATCTAAGTAATGTTCCATGATTAGTTAATTTATCAACAGTGAGTTTGAGGAAAGTGACCTTAATGTTAATGAGACCCAAACTAAGGACCTCAAGATGCCTTAGAATAAGTTTGGGGTTGTGAAGTGCCACATGGGCTGGGGATAGCAGACACAGAATATTTGACATTGCAGAAACAGCCAGTGGGGCACCCTCAGTTTAGGGCTCTCTTGGGCACCAAGTTTGCATAGCATATCAATCTATGCTCTTCATGGGTACATCTGCAGAAACAGGCCACAGTCTCAATTTGAAAAATTTCCCTCCCTGGCACATAAACTATGCTGTCACCATGGTGGATTTCCTGCACTACTTTCCCCATTAGGCTGATGGATTCCACACACACATTTTAGTAGGGCCTCCAGGTTCTCTGATCACCTGCTCCATGTCCAGCTATAGAGTCCTAATGTTACCCTCCCTGGAGGGCTCTGTAGCAGGATCAGGAAGTATATAATGTGTTTTAGGATATTTGAAATTATCACTTGTGGATAATTTTACCTTGAATACTGGGGGCCCCATCTATGACTGAATGATATTATAACAAGGTTATAATATCGATGATTTTAGTGTCAGTCAATAGGAAATATTAAAATCCATCTCTAATCTTACACTCGCAAGTTCTACATGTCAAGTCCGACCCCCTCTGTAAAACCATACAAAATCACAGACAACTTCACACGTTTAAGATATTTATTTAACTTAGGCAGGAGTTAAATAACAGGACATATCACAGTAAGCACTCGGAGGAAGATGAATTTCACTGAGAAATTATTGTATGATGTTCAGATAATTTGGTTTAGTTGTGGGAGTTTAAGAATGAATTTCATCCTAATCAGCAGGGAATTTACTTTAGTATTTATTAATGGGAGATCTATTGTTAATGAAGGTGAATAGAATTAAAATAAAGCCACTCTGTGTCGGTCTTACTTGGATCATGCGCTGTGCAGCTGGTCTCCGTGAGGTCCGATGCTGGGAGCCGTCTGGTTTTCAGTCGAGGAACAGTCTGTCTACACAGCTGTCTCCGGTACCTTGGGAAAGGGATCTGCCGATCACCACGCCCGGTTTTGTGGGTTATCAGGGGCGCTTTCAGTCATAATTGCTGTGACTTGCAACGGCAGTTCACTCTCTGTTGCGGTTTAGCTGACCTGGATGTTTTTATTTCTGCAGTATTTGTAGTCTGGGATCATCAGAATAAAGGCTTGAGTATCTTTATTTTTTTATTCGCCAAAACAAAAATTCCTATTTCGGTGTCGTCTTTGGAAGCCGGGTCAAATCAAAAACTCAATACAAAAATAGTTGACTGTGTGAGAAAAATGGAAATTGGAGTTTAAGAAGAAAAAGGTTTTAATTTGAAAAATCATCAAAGGAAGTTAAATGTGCCTGCGCATTTACCTTTTCAAAAGTTGAAAAGTTATTTGTAGAAAAAAGGAAAAAGTAATTTCTTGTTGGCATGCACAAACAAGAAATAAGTTTAAGCAATACGCGGTTGCAGAAAAAGGGTCATAAAATAAATTTGGATAGCTAGGCATGGAATGCACTTTAGACAACCTTAAATCCAGTTAGTGGTGGGGGTTGATGACAGTTGGCCATCCTGTGCTATGGTCAGGAAAGTCTCCTTTTGGCAACTTGATATTTCCCAAATCTTGAGTTGTCTTTGAAGAAATGTTACGACTTTTGCTTAATGCAAACTTAGAAGGTTATTGAATGGTGGATGCAGGCTTCTCACTACAGCTCTATCTATGTAGCAGATAAGATGGTGGCACCTTCCCCTGTAGGTTGAAGGCTGTCCTGTTTCAGCAGGCCATGGCAACCCCAGAAAGAGGGCCAATTATCAATAAAACTAAAGCCTTACTGTCTACGTAACTGTGCCAGCTACCTATTCAATGACATCAGCCTGCTAAATACCTTGTCACTTCCCAGAGAGGGGAGGGGAGCAAAGACTATTAATTGATGCTGACATATCTTTCTGGTGAGGTCACCAGTCCTCTCTATGCCCATTTTGTGACCTCTGATTGTTGCATCCTAACATCATTGGCGCCAACATGAATAACTATGTGGGTATAACTAGTGTCATATTCCTTTTTCTGTCTGCCCTTCTGCACATTCAGCACCCTAAGGTGAGAAAATAATGCCGGATGCTCTGGCCCCAGGAATACATTTAACATCGGCTGGCATTTGTGATCTGACTTTGCAGGTAATAGAATCCCATAGGGTAGAAGTTACCCATGGGTTCGGAGGGGGAAGGGTCCACTAGTTACAGCTAGTCATGCAGCCTACTGAAATTTGGTATCAAAATATATTCATTTATTGACTTGAACCTTCGGACTAGTGAACCTACAGACTAATGTGATGTTCCCCTTGGGGGACATCAATATGCATAGCTAAAGTTGAAAAACGGTTCACAATCATCAGCGGTGACTGTGAGCTGGGTATCACAACTGGGCACCAAGCCTTACAGGAGTTCTTCAACCTAACAACAGTCAGAGAGCTGTTGTCATTAGCTGACAAAGCTAGGCTAATGCTAATGGATGCGTTAGCTGGCCAGACACTAAGCTTGTCGGGAGTGCCTGTGATATCTAACTCCACTGAATTAAGAAGCTGCTCTAACTAAGTGTTGTGCACCAAGAGACCCTAAATGTGTAGCAAAAGCTAGCGCAAGCTAAGCGCTAATGAAAAGCTAGCCACTCCCAAGGATTCACACGAGTAAAATAAATTGCTAAAATTCATAGCTGTTGCACTTAAATACTAACCGAAGTGATACACAGGTAACAGAAATAAAGAAATGATTGCAACCTCGTATTAATTAAAAGAGCGTGTTCAATGCTGTTTAGTTCCCTGTTGTCAGATCTGGTGACAAAAACAAGCAGTGAAGCAGTGGTACTACCTTGAGTGAAATAGAAAATAGTAGGTTACCATAATCCAAGCAATCACCTTTTCCTTTCCAGAAAGAGACAGCAAGGCTCTTCTTTCAATCATTTACAATAGTACCCACTGTTCAGGAAAAATTTATGTTTTCCTCATTTCTGCAGAGAAGGTGGCTCTGTACCTGGCTCAGGGTCACCCCTCCTTGGTGATATACCACTTTGTGTTTCTCCAGGTTACGACTAAACATCTAATCATGGCCTTGACTAGCTAAAGGCCATATCTGCATTATGATTTTATTTTGATATGGCGGAGGTCCTGAAAACGGGTCTGTGATAATGGAAAGGCAGAAGGCTTTTGGCGATACACTGCATGTTGTAACTTTTCGGAATTTCTCCAGATGCATCTGGAGAAATAAATCTCTGCATTAATATGTCTGACTCCTGGTCGCTCCTTCAGCACCCTTTTCATTTCATGCTGAACATCATCGCAGAAATTCCACAATACCCATCTCCCAAAGGAATCAAAATTGCTTGCAATGCAAAGAAGAAGTTAAGCACAGATTTGCCCACTTTACATCTGATTCACCACCTTTACAATCTCACTCAGATTCAGTAATTCACAGTTAATAGTGACACATGAACCCTGGCAATTGGATTTACCCAAGATCATGGCAGGAAAACCAGCTTCATACATCTGCTTAAAGTGGCCAGCACTATGGGACAGGCCAGCACAGCTGTCTGTCAAAACGGTGCCAACGCGTCCTTCCATAGGGATGACATGGAAACCTGTTGCCGCCATCGCTTGCGTGTCATCCAGTGTGAATGCGGCATAAGAGTGTGCTTGCTCTAGGGGTACCAACCCCTAGAGCAAGCACACAGGAGACAGTGGTAAGTGTCAAAATGGTCGACGCACATCCAAAATGTCCTTGTATTTGGCACAACCTTCTGATCTTTTTATAGCTGTCTAATTGATAAAACCAACGTATGCACATCTATTTGGACGACATGATGGAACACTGATTTCTTGCGTGACACACAGACAAACACCATAAGATTTTTACATACTGCCTTGAATGCAACGTGAGCAGACGCCCGCTTATACTTGCCTACTTCACTTCACTTTGCCAGTCACATAGCCACTGATTCACAACAGGCTAAGGGCCGGTGCTTACTTAAACGGCTACAACACGAGATGATGGTCTTTGGGATATTCACAACATTTTCAGAATTCTAAGACATAATTGCATACCTTTAAACATTTTGCAATTGTTTTGTAATTTCCCAGTAAGATTGACACATCAATAGAACATTATTTGGCATTGTGGAAATGTTAGCGAGGATGGCATTTTTACAGTAGATTCTCAGTATCATTCTTGGTAGATCCAAATGAAATTGCTCATCCAAACAAATACGTTGAGTTACATCGGCAAAAAGAATAGATTTCATACTGCTGTGTGGGTGCATGTAGGAACATAACAGCAATATTCCCATGTCAGTCACTGCTAAGTCTAACAGTGACTTAATAGTAATAATGATACTTGGTACAGCAAATTCAGAGTCAACCTTTAAATGTTACAGTCTTGTGGAAAAACAACAAGACAAAGCAATATATCTTATCCTATAACCTAACAGACCCTGAGGCCCATCGGTAGTGGGCAAAGAGTATGTCTTCTTTTCAAAATAGTGCCTTTCATATTGCCAGCATGCAGCACTGAGCTGCTTAAGGTGCTGCAACTGTGCACTTTCCATTTTCCTTTACCAGGCCGGTCATAAGAGAAGTAGCGGTGGCCTTTGTATGACCCATGAAAAATTGCACATCGAAAACTATGGCCTCTGTTTCATTTCGGTAGCCTAAGCAGTACTGTGCGCTCTGTTACTGCTGTGTTTTGTCATCTAGTGGGCATCGAAATGAGACATAAACCTTGAGCTGAATTCAGCCTCACTTCTCTGTGGCCAGTTGGTACCCCGTTCTTTGCTCCATTAGCTTTTATGACTGGTCCTCCATTTGCATATCTGGTAGACCTGAATGATTAAAAACAGAATCAGACCCTGTCCTATCCATGCAGGCATGTGTGTGTGGCAAACCGTTTTATTACAAAGGAATCAAATTTTGGATTTCCGTGAGATGATACTCCTGTAACTGTAATGTGATCACAAGGAATGCACATTAAATTAGATATATTATGATTATTATACATCTCCATACTAGTTTTGCAAACCAGAAATCTGACAGTCATATACGAATGATTTATTGATGACTTTAAAAAAACTCATCACTCACTACATCATAAATGTATTGCCCTAATGCAGCAGCATATATCAGAAAAACTGCAGAATAACCACATACACATTTTGATCTGTGGTTTTACATCTGCTCTCCACAGCAGCAGAGGCCCCAGGAGCTTCATGCACACACTGTAGTCCTAGCCGTTGTTAATGCAAACTCCCGCAGTGGCACAGGGAAGGAGACGGTTTATGTAAGAGTTTGCCTCCTTACACCTCCATCATGCATTTGAAATGAAACATGTTTTTATAGTGCAGAGGTTCAGCTTCAAGTCAAGGGGTTTAACAAAAATATCACTTCCAAGTCACTGTATGTTAAATCTGCATGGAGTCAACAGTTGCATTTGTGAAAGATTTGGGTAAATGAAGTCCAAGACATATTCAGTGACTTGGAAATGTTCATGTATTCATGCACTGACTTGCCAAAATAAGAGTAAAACATGGACATACACAGCCCAGAAGAGGTTTTTGTTTACTCAGAGAGATGGGTGACACAACCAGCACCTCTGACAAGCCTTTTCCCCAAGTGTGGAAATGAATGTCATCACTACACTGTCTGATTATATATTGGCATAGAAGACACTCCAAAGAATAGATAAAGGTCTTTTAGGGACCTGTGTATACAGCTTTATTTTTTGCTATTTTGAAAACCTTATACATTTGGACCCTTATCCACTTGGATCCATTGTTAGTCACCAGTTACATATGGTAGCCAATACCAGAAACAAGGCAATAAAATAAATTACATCAAAAAGAAAAGTTAGATTTGGTAGCTTGCTATTCCGTGTTTGGGACCATACCAGCCAGAGCATCTCAACATCATTCAGTCTGGAAAGAACTATAACCCCGGCTTCAATCTTGAGTATTTCAAGAGGAAAAACAAAAAATCATAATGACAACAATAGGGACCACTTAGTCAGAACACTGAGAAGAATTAGTAAGACATATCATGAGGTAAAAGAGGTTAAATGCTTTTGGTCTGCTATCAACTAAAAGTTCATTTATTCACAGACTGGTGCAGTCTGAGAGAAAAGATATTAAGAAATTGGTCCAGATGAAAGGTTGTTATGCAATGAATGCAGTTAACATCACTGGTGAATCTGTTGTGTTAATATTGGTTGCATGCATCTCTCTCTTATAAAGTAATACATGTGTAGATATATGACATACAATTCAGGAAAAACGTGGTATGACGCAATCCGATACAATTCTTTGTTGCAATTTCACATTCATTTTCCATGACAAAATAGAAAAAAAAAGCAAAAGTGGCATTGTTACCTTTTTCTCACCACTAAAGGGTGCTGGGGAGGCACCACATAGCATTGCTTGTAGTGACAGATGCCCAGGAGTTGTTAGTGCCAGACGTTGCTAGCACCATAGACACTGTAATACGTTATAATAGACATTACAATATGTTATAATAGACATAAGACGGCGTATAGGCTGTCGTGGCCCATTGAAATGATACGTCTGTGTCTGCCATATTGCGAGTGGCAGGTCCCCCTGTAAACAAACACAAACACAATCTGTGGATTGTGTGAATATAAAACACTAAAATTTACATTTACTGGATTTTGAACAATCATTTTTATAGTCAATGATTTATATTATTTCAGTTCTAATATTCACAATCCTTGCAATAAAAATAATGAACAAAGTCTGCAAATCAAAACAGTCTGCAACTAGGCAACATCTTTCCTTTAACCACTGATATTATCAGTTTCAAAGGCATAGTTTTTAAACCAGGTTTGCAAAATTTGAACAAGACCCATATTGTCGTTTATGGCAGCAAAGGGGGCTGCAGCTTTTGCTTCAATGCTTGATACGAGAAATATGTTTTTATATCTCAAAAAACATTATGTGACTGGCAAAAACTAACACCAGAGATGGATTCAGCTCCCCCAAATTATCCAAACTCCCTTGAACGTTTGTGTAATCTAGCTATAGAGAACACGCATATTGCAAAAAAAATGTGATGTGATAGAGGAAATCTGAGCTCAGATTCAGATTCAGCACCCCAAACTGACCCTAAATCAGTTCTTTTTTTTTTTTTTTTTTTTTTTTGATGACCACCGCAATACAAAACAAATGGGGTGGGAGCTAAAAGCCTTGGAACAGAACTGTCGTGCAAAGCTTTTTTCATTTAATTTAGAGTAATGTGTAATTTTAAAGTATTTAGTTTGTTGATCTGGTGCAGTTGTAAGATTGTTGAAGACAGACAACACTAATGGCAAGACCAAAAAAAAAAAAAAATGATGGTTGTCAATTCGGACCTGCCCCCTGTGTGTGTGGGGTGGGGGGGGGTCATCCTGTGAACCATTCTCAGCCCAGACAAACAGACTGATCAAGGCTCACCCTGATGTTGACTGGCAAATAAATCTCTCAGCTGATGGGACCATCTTCACTGTGCTGTCATGCCTCTTTTCTTTTTCAGTGGTAGCTTTGATCATATCAGCACAATGCCACAGATGTTGCAAGATTTGAGGGAGCGTGCATTTGGCATGCTGACAGCAGGAATGTCAACCAGAGCTGTTGCTCGTGTATTGAATGTTCATTTCTCTACCATAAAAGCTGTCTCCAAAGGCGTTTCAGAGAATTTGGCAGTACATCCAACCAGCCTCACAACCGCAGACCACGTGTAACCACACCAGCCCAGGACCTCCACATCCAGCATGTTCACCTCCAAGATCGTCTGAAACCAGCCACTCGGACAGCTGCTGAAACAATCGGTTTGCATAACCAAAGAATTTCTGCACAAACTGTCAGAAACCATCTCAGGGAAGCTCATCTGCATGCTCGTCGTCGTCCTCATCTCGACCTGACTCCAGTTCGTCGTCGTAACCGACCTGAGTGGGCAAATTCTCACATTCACTGGCGTTTGGCACGTTGGAGAGGTGTTCTCTTCACGGATGAATCACGGTTCACACTGTTCAGGGCAGATGGCAGACAGCGTGTGAGGCGTTGTGTGGGTGACCGGTTTTCTGATGTCAATGTTGTGGATCAAGTGGCCCATGGTGGCGGTGGGGTTATGGTATGGGCAGGCGTCTGTTATGGACGAAGAACACAGGTGCATTTTATTGATGGCATTTTGAATGACGAGATCCTGAGGCCCATTGTTGTGCCATACATCCAAGAACATCACCTCATGTTGCAGCAGGATAATGCACGGCCCCATGTTGCAAGGATCTGTACACAATTCTTGGAAGTTGAAAATGTCCCAGTTCTTGCATGGCCGGCATACTCACCGGACATGTCACCCATTGAGCATGTTTGGGATGCTCTGGACCGGCGTGTACCAGTTCCTGCCAATATCCAGCAACTTCGCACAGCCATTGAAAAGGAGTGGACCAACATTCCACAGGCCACAATTGACAACCTGATCAACTCTATGCGAAGGAGATGTGTTGCACTGCATAAGGCAAATGGTGGTCACACCAGATACTGACTGGTATCCCCCCCCAATAAAACAAAACTGCACCTTTCAGAGTGGCTTTTTATTGTGGGCAGTCTAAGGCACACCTGTGCACTAATCATGGTGTCTAATCAGCATCTTGATATGGCACACCTGTGAGGTGGGATGGATTATCTCAGCAAAGGAGAAGCGCTCACTATCACAGATTTAGACTGGTTTGTGAACAATATTTGAGGGAAATGGTGATATTGTGTATGTGGAAAAAGTTTTAGTTCTTTGAGTTCATCTCATACAAAATGGGAGCAAAACCAAAAGTGTTGCGTTTATATTTTTGTTGAGTATATATAAAGATGTGTGTCTTTCCTGTGTAAAATCTTAAATTATTTCTTCTAATTGCATTTACCAGTATTTCACTCACATCAATATGCTTCCAATATTCAAGTATTTCATGTTATAATAGTATTATTGTGATACACTGCATAAATACGAGACAGAAAAAGCTTTTTCATGTTTTTCCCATGGACTGGGTGGGTCAGTCCTCTGTAGAAATCAGCTGAGCTTAAATAAGATTAAAATAAAATGAGATTCAGTAAATTTATGATAACAGCAATGAGCAGATTCAGGAAATGCCAATTACCAACAGAGACATTATTCAATATGAACTGAAAAATGTATACATGAGTGCATAATGATGAACTTTGTCAGAAATTCCTTTAAATCTGCTATTTTCCCATGTTTGGATGGAGAATAGTGTCTGGAAGACATCACTGTACAAGTGACATTTAACTGTGATTAGTGTAAGATGAAATCAAATGAATAATTCAGACATGTGTTTTGATGTTTGATTGTTCCCAGTGCGGGTGGTTCCCAGTTCAATACCACCCCTGGCCATTCTCCATGTTAGGTGGTGTAAAACCTGCACCAAGTCAACATGCAGATCCACTTTGGATCTGCAAGTGGCGACCCTGAGTGAAAACAAAGTGAAAGCAGAAGACATTTGCTTAAAATGTAGCCATCAATTGGTTCATAGTACCTATAGTAGTTCATAGTTCATAAGGGAGTTTTTCCTTCCCACTGTTGCCAAGTGCTTGCTCACAGGGGGTCGTTTTGACCGTTGGGGTTTTTCCGTAATTATTGTATGGCCTTGCCTTACAATATAAAGCGCCTTGGGGCAACTGTTTGTTGTGATTTGGTGCTATATAAATAAAATTGATTTGATTTGATTTGATAGTAGTGGTTCATAGAAATCTGTCATATGTATAAAATGGATAAATCTGTTTTTTGCAACTCTAATTCTGTGGCCATGCAATGACATGCGCGTGACCCTTTTATAGTTCTCCGTTGTATCTTTTTGCAATTTGCCACAGGAACACCAGCATTTTCTGGATTAATTTGTCCCTCAATGAGCTCCATTTCTTTATACAATCATCAACCTCCAAACCAATGGTATGGTATGTGCACTTTTTCTCTATGAATTGCGGTCATTTGAGCGTCTGTTTCTGACTCCTTGTTGTAAAGATGGTCATATTTACAGACTTTGCGGACTGATCGAAACGTAATCGGCACATGCATTGCAAAAACTTTTCAAATATGACGGGAGAGGAAGAAGTGAAAACATAAAACTGACAAATCACAGCCCTTGCGATTTCAGTCGTTTAGCAGGTGTGCATCAGGCTGCATGCAGCCACGTAGAGGGCTCTGATCAAAAGCTGGTTGATTCACCATACCCAGAGATATGTGTGAAACCTAACACCATATTACACTGCAGTGTAATATGATATATAAAGTGTATATAAGTGTATAGTGTATATAAATACAAGACAGAATAAGCTTTTTCATGTTTTTCCCATGGACTGGGTGGGTCAGTCCCCTGTAGAAATCAGCTGAGCTTAAATAACATTAAAATAAAATGAGTTTTCAGTAAAATATTTATAACAGCAATGAACAGATTAAGGAAATTCTTGTTTTATTTATCAAACATCTTCATTCTGAAATGCCAATTACCAACAGAGACATTATTCAATATGAACCAAAAAATGTATACATGAGTGCATAATGACGAACTTGGTCAGAAATTCCTTTAAATCTGCTATTTTCCCATGTTTGGATGGAGAAAATTCTCTGGAAGACATCACTGTACAAGTGACATTTGAGTTTGATTAGTGTAAGTTGAACGCTTATTGAGTGTTGGTAATGCTTAGCATGCTTGTTCCAGTGCAGGAGGTTCCCAGTTCAAGACCACCTCTCACTATTCTCCATGTTAGGTGGAGTTACGTCAAAAAGGTTGTCTGGTGTAAATCCTGTATTGGACAGGACGTAAGGATGAAACCCCTGCCTGGGGACAGGACCAGCAGCTGGAGAAGAGGAGTCTGCCTACAACAGGTTGGGCCCACATCATACTTGGTGGATGTTGAGGGGATATTCTACCATCATGACTGGGTGGACGTGCTACTAGCAGAGAGGGAAGCGATCGAGTGCCACCCTTAACAGCAGAGCAGCCCACCTGATGGGCAACCCAGCAGTCCACCTGACAACGTGTTGGACACGAGTAATGACTGTGACATGAGTGCCCAGGACATCAGGCCACTCAGGCAGAGTGGCCGACATCAGCTCATGACTGGGCTACCACCTGTGCCAGGGCACAGGACGACCAGTGGCAGGCTGGTGACAGTGCAAGAGAGTGGACTTATAGGTTTTATTACTGTCCGATGGGTTTGCTATTGTTGACACAAAAAAGGGGGAAAAAGACAGAAGCGAAAAATGTCTAAATTTTGTTTGAATGTTGGATTTTTAATGGTTTGCACTACAGTTTCATTTTCACTATATTTCATTTGTATGATATTCATCTGGGGCTTCATGTACAAAAAAACCTGGTGTACGTCCGTCTCCACGCCAACGTTAAGATGTATCAAAAGTGAAATGACCGTGGAAATGTGCGGTGCATCACGCAAAAATCCTGGTTGGCGTATGCACGTTTCCACAGCTATTGTGCCACCGCCAACACGTACAGGTGACGCATGGAACCGTTAATAGTGTTGTTTGCAATTATATGTGTGGACATAAAAGCACGTGCAAAGTGATGCATAAAATGGCACTAACAGTGGCGTTGTTAGAGGATCTTGCAAATGGTGCAATCTGACATGAGAGTGTATTCGGAGAATGTGAGGATTTACTTCCAAATGAGGATAATTGGCTCATAAACCGATTTTGATTACTAAGGCCACTGTGACTGGAGTTAAGCACAGAACTGTGGTCGGCCCAGAGCGCAATACGAGGAGCCAGGGGTTGTCTGTGCCCACACAGGTGCTGACCACGCTGGGCATCCTGGCATCAAGGGCATTCCAGCGTGAGCTGGCTGATCACTCAGGAGTGTGCCAGTCAACATTGCGCCGAGCCGCAATCATCCAAATGTCATCAGGTACATTCCAACATTACAGCGCATTTTGTAGCGAGAGCCGGTTTTCCAAATGTAATCTGAGCAATTAACTGCTTAACTGTGAACCCTAATTTATCCAAAAATCGCATCGTTTGTCAACATTTGCCTTTCTTAGAGATACTAGCCTTAGGAGGCTTTACCACCCAACAAGCCATATTTCTTTCAGGTGTTTATAATAAAATACTCCAAAAAGATAGACACAATCTCCACAGCAGCTAACAGCTGCATCGAGTGGCCTCTGAGCGAAAGATGTTATGAGAGTCTTAAACTAAGAAGTCAGAAAAAAAAAGATCACCACCTGTACCGTCGTCAAGGAGATGGAAACTAACTACAGAGACCAAAACCATTTTTTTGTACCAGGTTGTAAGCATGTTTATTTCTGCTCTGAAGTTGGACATTTTAACATGGATTCCTACGGGAATGTGCTGTTTTGGAGCAGCCAGTCAAGGAAATGCAACTTTCTGTACTTTCTGTAGATCCTCAATTGACACTTGATTTTTCCACTGTATAGATGTTGAAGTGACACCTTTTCTACATTAAAAGTCATATATATATATATATATATATATATATATATATATATATATATATATATATATATATATATATATATATATATATATATATATATATATTTATACACACACACACACACACACACACAAGTGCATAAGAGTTTGAATGTTTGGAGAACGTGACAAATACAGTGTAGCTCACATGAGTATTTTTATCAGCAGAAAAAAAGAATAACTGCCTGCTTGTCATGTGACATTTGTGACAGAGATTGACAGACTGAAGAAGGAGACAGCAGGTGTTTCACTTTTGTAGTTATTTTCATATCATGTTTGCAACTTATTGAAGGGAAGGATGGCTGAGTATCAGCAGAAATCAAGCTTTTGCCGATTTTAATGGCAAATACCTTTGCCAGTGTTTATCCAACACATGGGCACAGAGTGTTCAAATTATCAGTGAGAGGAAACAGATGGGGTGTGAAAGCAATGTGAAGAGATATCTCTGCACATCTCACTCAGCACAGGTAATGGGAAATAGTTCAAGCATGGTCTTCAGGGAGAACTTCTGCTTTCCATCTCCTGTCGTAAGTGGTGGAATCAGACTAAAAGATGGATTTTATTCATTTTGCACAAATGTGTGGATGAGCTTTGTCAGAAGTGAACATAATGTGAATAACTAAGTTTGCTACATGAATCATAAATACTTTATCTGTCAAACTCTTAAACTGTGTATATATATGTGTGTGTCAGATTTCCTAAAAAAAACCTTGCCAACGCTTCCAATTCAACAAATTTTTACCTTGGAAAAACTTTTCAAGATCAAAGTCCTGTTAGAAGTGACTTTTTATGAGCTAAATTAGATGTGGTCAAATGTCAGGAGGATGTATTTCCAACCCAATTCCAATGAAGCTGGGACGTTGCGTGAAATGTAAATAAAAACAGAATACAATGATTTGTAACCTGTCCATCACCACTGCAAACAAGAAAGGGCTCAGAGCTGATCCTTGGTGTAATCCCACCTCCACCTTGAATGAGTCTGTCATTCCAACTGAATCTTCAAAAATTCATAACTGTCAAAAATTATCAAATTTCTTTCATATTTGAGAGCATTATGTAGGATGGTATCCTTTATTGACAAAGTTTGATCTGGATTACAGATTTTGTAGCCATTTTAGTTTAACATTGAAAACCCCATTTAATCTATATTTTACATTATAGCTTAATCAAACATGCTCCAATCACTCTCACATTTGACAGTGAGGTGCAGATTGTCACTCACTATCACCTGACAAAGTCTGATCCAGATCTGAGCGGGATTGTGGATTTTGTGAACATTTGAATTTAATATTGAAAAGGTCACTTGGTGTAAATTTTGCATTATATCTCAGTCAAAAATGTCTCAGTCACTCTCATTTTTTCTGTTATTGATTTAGCTACACTACCAAAATTGGATGGAGGTTCTAATGTTATGCCTGTTTGTCTATTTTCCAGTTATCTGTCGGAAACCAAGGGCCAAAAAGCAATGACAAATTGTGCATAGCAGAGATAACCAATGAAAATGATCAAATCACATTTATTAATTTCTATAGCGCCATCTCACGATGAGATCATCACAAAGTGCTTTACACAACACAATACCGAAAACAGAGCCAAAGTGAATAAAAAAAAAAAAGAAAAACACAATAAAAAGACAAAAAATAAAATAGCACAAGAACATAATAAATAATAAAACGTACGATAAAACAAGGAAAACAAATGGGTTTTCAGTCTTGATTTAAAAGTCTCCATTATCTGAAAAAGAATTCAGAAATGGAAAAGTTGAAAACAAAAAACCTGACAAGACCACAAAAAAAAACTTTGATTCAAGTGCATGAAGTAAATACATCCTCCTGACATTTGATCACATCTAATTTAGCTTATGAAAAGTCACTTCTAACAGGACTTTGACCTTAAATTCTTTACAATGTAAAAATTTGTGGAAATGGAAAAAAGTGTTGGCGGAGGTTTAAGTCATAACTAGAGCACAGTGCTCAAGTTATGACTTAAATATTAAAAAACCCAAATGCTGTACAGCTTTAACCATTTGACCACCACCTACATAGTGTACAACTTATTTTAATGTTAGTGTCACAGCAGCTGGCTTGTTTTCTGCCCCTAAACTAAAATAGCTGGTTATCCATTCCAAGGTATAGATGTCTAACAAATATAAGTGAACAGTGTGCCCTTTAAAACTTCATTTAGACATATTAGACATAAACCCCAACATCTGCAAGACCGTACCCAACCCAGTCTCACAGCAATTTGTGGCGGCTTTATGAAAAGTACATTAATCTATGGGTTTGTGACAGGGTATGAAAATGAGGTGCTCTTCATGACGGGAGCACAAAAAAACAAAAAAGACTGGGCTGACCGTACTATACCATAGAAACAAATTCATTGTTTTTTGAATTATTGCTTCTCTTTGTCTTTTATTTAAGTTGATACAATTTATTTGCTCTTTTACTTTTCAATACATTTAACATTAGAAACTGACTTTTGATGCTTTGGTACTTTTTGTCCAGTGGGTTAACTTTTGCCTGAGACATTTTCTCATTCGATGTCCTTGCTTTGACTCGTTCACAAGGAGCCACTTTAGAAGTCTGGAGGAAGGACTGAAAACAGGCTGGCTTCACACTTCACTGCTGCTCTGCCTGCTCAGGCTGATAAATCAGAAAAGTGTGACACCATATGAATTCCCCTGTACTGTGATAGAAGTCTGAATGACCGATGAACAGTGTGAGCTGCTCCAAGGAGCTGGAAGTTGTGATGAACAGAATGACTAAAAGTGAGATGCATTCGCTGAAACACGTCGTTCTTTCAGGAAGTAGCAATGAATGAGTGGAATGACTCGCACACTGGCGGTGGAGTGTATAAATAACCCACAAGGGTGAATGAATGAGGACACAAAGACTTCTTTTTTAACTTAATGATTCAAAAAAGAGCAGGTTCTGCTAAGAAGAGGATTTTGACAACACTGGGCATCACCAAGTGCACCAGCAGTGAAACACGTGTATGGCCACCAGACGTCTTAGATGGTCCATTAGGAGAATTAACCACACAACATAGCACATTTTTACAGATATTTATAATAAAATGCTGAAAGGACAGACATGGTCGACCATAGCTGCTGCAAAAGGCAACACATAAGCTGTCATTCAAAGTGCCCACATCCCTAATTATGCATAATTTTATGGCATAAAATGTCTTAAAATAAGAACTTAGAAAAAAATTCACCCCTCATACTGTTTTCATGGATGGGAAAACTATCTACCAGTTTTTTGCGCCAGGCTGAAAACAGGTTCATTTCTGCTCTAAAATTGGACATTTTAACATGGGTTTCTACAAGAATCTGCCCAATTTTGGAGCCAGCTTCAAGCAGCCATCAAATCCTTTGGCGCTATTCCACAGTTCCTTCCCGTTCATCCCGAATAGCAAATCAGAGCATGTTTTGAAGCATGATAGTAACTTCTTGATCCATCTTTGTCAATCTTAAAGAAACATGGTATACGTAGTAGGTACTGGCGTCATCAGCACCAGTTCTGAAATCAGGGTGAAATTTTCAAGCTGTTCAAAAATTTTATCCCACTTTGCCAAATCCTCACTAGCGCGTGGTAACTTCCGGGTGTTCGTAGTCGTAACAGCGTCAGTCATGTTCAAACGTCTTTAAACAGGGTAGTCTTAGTGAGTACAGGTTGAAACTTTTGGGTGTACCTTGCTTCTTGTCCTATGACCTCCAGCACCCCCCTGACCCTTAACTGGAGTAAGCGGGTATAGAAAATGAACAAATGTTTTCAAGACACTTCAGTCCTCATTTATAGATGTTGTGTATGCACAAAAAAGTTACATACCCTTTTTCCTCATACATAACCTGCACCCGTGGGCATGAAGACAGTAATGGTTATGGCAGTCTGACATTTGACCCCCAATTACACTGACCATCACCCTCTGGCTGACATGGTGTGGGCCAAATTTGGACTAAATATGGTTGAAATTTAAACTCCTTGAGCTTTGCCTATATTTGTGTGTGTATATATACTCAACAAAAATATAAACGCAACGCTTTTGGTTTTGCTCCCATTTTGTATGAGATGAACTCAAAGATCTAAAACTTTTTCCACATACACAATATCACCATTTCCCTCAAATATTGTTCACAAACCAGTCTAAATCTGTGATAGTGAGCACTTCTCCTTTGCTGAGATAATCCATCCCACCTCACAGGTGTGCCATATCAAGATGCTGATTAGACACCATGATTAGTGCACAGGTGTGCCTTAGACTGCCCACAATAAAAGGCCACTCTGAAAGGTGCAGTTTTGTTTTATTGGGGGGGGGGATACCAGTCAGTATCTGGTGTGACCACCATTTGCCTCATGCAGTGCAACACATCTCCTTCGCATCATCCGTGAAGAGAACACCTCTCCAACGTGCCAAATGCCAGCGAATGTGAGCATTTGCCCACTCAGGTCGGTTACGACGACGAACTGGAGTCAGGTCAAGACCCCGATGAGGACGACGAGCATGCAGATGAGCTTCCCTGAGATGGTTTCTGACAGTTTGTGCAGAAATTCTTTGGTTATGCAAACCGATTGTTTCAGCAGCTGTCTGAGTGGCTGGTCTCAAACGATCTTGGAGGTGAACATGCTGGATGTGGAGGTCCTGGGCTGGTGTGGTTACACGTGGTCTGCGGTTGTGAGGCTGGTTGGATGTACCGCCAAATTCTCTGAAACGCCTTTGGAGACGGCTTATGGTAGAGAAATGAACATTCAATACACGAGCAACAGCTCTGGTTGACATTCCTGCTGTCAGCATGCCAATTGCACGCTCCCTCAAATCTTGCGACATCTGTGGCATTGTGCTGTGTGATAAAACTGCACCTTTCAGAGTGGCCTTTTATTGTGGGCAGTCTAAGGCACACGTGCACTAATCATGGTGTCTAATCAGCATCTTGATATGGCACACCTGTGAGGTGGGATGGATTATCTCAGCAAAGGAGAAGTGCTCACTATCACAGATTTAGACTGGTTTGTGAACAATATTTGAAGGAAATGGTGATATTGTGTATGTGGAAAAAGTTTTAGATCTTTGAGTTCATCTCATACAAAATGGGAGCAAAACCAAAAGTGTTGCATTTATATTTTTGTTGAGTGTATATATATATATATATATATACATACACACACACACACACACACACACACAGGCCAACAACATACAGGCAAACTTGACCTTGGTCTCAATGACTGACCTTTGGCAAATTTGACTGTACTGGGCAATTCTGGAACCAAAGTTTGGCACAAAAAGTGGGGGAGAACACTTAAAAAAAACCATTTAATGCATACCTTTGACTCCAATGATTGACCTTTGGCAAATCTGACCACACAGAACCTACTTAAATATGTGTGCCAAGTTTGGGGAACAACAGAGTGAATATCATAATTAGGCTGATTATAATTATCAATTGCATATAAAGTGGAGATGAACTTCCTTCTGTGGTTCTTGTCTCTGAAAAGCGACTTGATGACATTTTGACTGGCTTTTGACTATTTTTCTTGTCAATAAGCTCCATGTTCAATGTGCAGCAGTAAAACTAAAATTTGAAATTCCCTCTGTTGAGTCATGGTATTGTAGCAAACGTAAGGGTGTGTGTGGTCATTTCAGATGACACTTGTCACTCATAGAAAGTTCTTGATGTCCTCACGTGAACTACAGCAGGCTGTCTCGATTTCTTGAGCCTGCGGTCTGTGTATATGTCCCAGAATCCCTTGCTGCTGTTCCATCCTGGCAGCTAACCCCTCCCCCCACCTGCTAACAGGATTAGCCCCCGGGCTGCAGTTATCAAGCTTAAAAACAGTCTCCTGGTGGCTTTTGGAACATCAAACGGTTGGTCCTCAACTTTGACGCGTTAATTAATAGCATTAGGTGCGGCATCCCTCGAGGGTCACTTGTCTTTTGACAGTTAAATGCATTTACTGTGAAGATGCTGTTATTAATAGTGTAAGTTTGATGTGCTGTTGAGCCAGCCACATGTTCCCTCTGTCAAGTGGGAACAGTTTCAAGCTGTGTACTGAAAAAATATGCTGTCTTCTGCATTTGTGATGCAGGCCAGCAGGCGTCGCTGTCCAATAGTAGTCAACGGGCCTCACTCCCGCAACAGCTAAAGGATACTCTGACCACTCAGGCTAGACTCCAGGGCCTGTATTCACAAAGAATCTCAGAGTCCTCTCAGAGAGCTCCCAACTTAGCCTAAAGACCCCTAGCAAGGAATTTTAGCCTAAGAGTGATCCAGGAAGTGTCCGAGAGCAGCTCTGAGCAAGAAGTGGACAGAAACGTTTATCTTTGTGAGGAGGAGGGGTTGACCCTGTTGCTAGGTATGACTCAGTCTTGTAAGAGCTGTGACTGGTTGTCACAAAAAGGGAAAAAGAAAAAAACAAATGTGTTATGAATGGACAGTAAAATCAACCAACCAATCATATAACTTGAACTGCATTAAGAAATGTGTAATCCTTAAAATAATTTAATGTCATGATGATGAAACGCAGCAAAATCAAATGAATTGTTACACAGATTCAAAATGTTTCAGTGTACCACATTCACATGCCAATTAATACATTGATTAGCTTATTGTTATATTTGCTCTCCATGTTGGTAATTGCACACAAGTGATGAGTGTGAGAAGCGTCGGTGCGTGCTGCAATCCAAAGTGAGAGCAGAGATTGCAGCACACAAGCAAATTTATCTTCAAACAGGTGAGTGCTGTATGCTCAACCCTATTGCTTACCTTGATATTTATAATTGCATGAATATTATAGATTTTACATGCAATTTACATTTTTCCCGTAGCCAAGTATTGCAATGTTATGATGACCTTCATCTCGGGTTGTTGCGTTCCTACGCTGGGTGGGAAAAGTCAGCTCATTCCTGATGAGGTGAACCACAAACATTATCCCTGCTCCATCAAGCTGGTAGCGTGTTACTGAATCACTGTCATTCATACATCCACCATAACTGCACTTTTCTGCTCCTTGTCAATCATCACTATGTTTGCTTGGTTGGCTAGAACCTGTTTGTGTAGAACTTGAAGTACCGAAGCACCTGAGCTCTGCTGTTCTCAGCCACCATGTGGCAGTATTTCCCTCTTGGACTTTGGCACGTCTCGTCGGTTCTTGTTGTGCACGCTGTCCCATTTGCATCTCGCACCCTGTCACTATGTCCTGGACTGTCTCAGGGACATCTTTGCACATCCTGCACCTTGGGTCGTGTCTGGGGCTGTAGAACACTGTCTCTGTGGACCTGGTGCTCAGGATCAAAGACATACTCTATCTAATATTATTTAAGTGAAAGAGGTGTATGATAAATCTGGAATCAATTCTGATAAATTCCAAATAACAGAATTGAAGTGCCGATATTGACTGTGTATGAATGATAGTGACATATTTCCATGCATATGTTCTTTGAGTAAAATACTATATAACGTCAGGTATTCAGTTAGTGCATCTGATAGTCAGTGGTGGCTGGTGGTATTGACTTTTAAGAAGGTGCACCTTCTCTTCTTCATGAACTTCAATTTGCTTCAGGGCTGCATTACATTTCCCTACTTGTGCCAAATATACTGGCAACTGAACTCATTCACTCCGACACACACACTCAGAAGTGTCACCTGTGGTTGGATGACAGTAGTTATCAACGTATTGAACAATCACAGGGTAGAACCTTGATAAGCTGTTGAGGCTGCCTTATAGAGTGTGTTATTACTCTGTTAGGCTGTATAGGAGCGCGTCTAATGAACCATTGAAATGCTTTAAACCTCACTGATGAAGCTGTGGAAGTTTGATGAAGTTGTTTGGCTTCATGCTGCTAAAGACCGGCTTCTTTTTTTTGGGGGGGGGGGGGGGGGGGTTCAGCCTTTGATTCAAACCTTTGAATAATCCAGAGTGCTTCAGTCATTGCTTCGAATTATGTGATATCCCACCTTCATATCTAACATTATCAATCGGTAACTGATTATCATAGCTTAGTTTGTCCACAGTAGGCTTCTTGATTTGAATTTAGCCCCAAAAAACATTATGATTCAAAGCACTTCAAGATTCCAAAGAGTGGTTCGCATTGATGTTTACCTCAAATTATGCAATTTCATTTGACGATGCAAAAACACACAGACAAAATAATAAAAAAAATGATCTGGAGGTTGGACTTGGAACATAAAGGCCGTGGAGATCTGATGCATACCAATAATTTTACTGGGTATTACGGGCAGCATGACGCTGGGTGAGGTGAAACTCCTGCACAAGGAGGAAACAAGTTGAGCAACACAGAGTCAGTGCCCATGCAGCACTACAGCTGGTGAGATAGAGGAGGACCAGGGCCCAGAGTCACCCCACACTGTCCAGAACCTCCAAGCACTACTTGTTACACCTCAAAGGAGATCTGAACATTGCCACGTTCTTGCTGCACACAGATTGAGTGTCGGCTGCTCAATGAGGATGTTGACAGGGTTGCCAACTCTCATGCATCTGGCATGACACGCATGCTTTCAGCATCAAGCTCAAGCTCTCACACACAAGCAAGAAATGTCATGCCAAAATAAAAATTCTTCCCGTTAATTTTTTCTTGATGACTAGATTAGACTAGACTAGACCAGACCATAACACATGGTTTCTTAAGCCCCTTTCACACCGGCTTGCATATAGCTGTGTTGTGATGTGTATGGAGTACGCTGGAAAATTGCACAGATTTGGCGTTGTCCATGTGTAGGCTGTTGTGTGATTGTGTATAGTTGTGTTCCTAGTCTTGCATACAGTTGTTTACTGCCATGTATGTAGCCTTCGCTGCCATTTTTCTGCCTCGAACAGTCCACTCCTGCCTACTTTTTGTTTTGTTTTTCTGGCATTGTGAAAATGCACTCCGTTCCCAAAGTGGTACATGAACGGCGCTGACATTTCCAGACGTACAGCGGACACAAGCTGCTGCCTCATCACAGCAGAGAGAGAGAGAGAAATCTTGTGCACAAGGGGGGAGAAGTTTGGCTCCATGACGCTACAGACCGTCTTGACACGAAGATGGATTTGATACATTCGAAAAAGTCAGAAGACATTATTTCAAGGAGTTAATGGACGTTATTAACATGCCACAATCGTGAGAGAACTTAATAAGATGGAAGTGCTGTGGATCTGCAGTCGGCAATCGCGCACGTTCTGTCCATGAGGAGGGATGGTGGACATGTCCTCTCACTGGCCATCCATCCGTGAGGAGTTAACCTGGATGTGGACATGTCCTCTCAAATCAAAATCAAATTTATTAACTTATATAGCACCAATACACGATAAATTCGCCTCAAGGCACTTCACACAACGCAACATGGAAAAAACAACAAAAATAATTAAAATATTGAAACATGATTAAAAAAAAAAAAAAAAAATCGGCTGGTGATCTGTCCATGAGCAGGGTTTAATGGACTTTATTTAACTTACCACAATCTTGAGAGAACCGGAGGAAGTGAAAGCAAAGCGGAGCTGCATCCGGTGGTTGCGCGCAGCGATCCATCCATGAGATGAACAGTGGACGTGGACATCGTCCTCTCGCTGACGATCTGTCCATGATGAGTGGACAGGGACATGTCCCCTGAATGTGGAAGCTTGACCCGCCTCTTCTTCATCCTTGGTTTTGAAGCTTCACTGCCAGCAAAGTCCAGCGGGATGGATATAATGTATCAATGTGGTATGTAGTGCTAAAAAAACCTAAAAGGATTTTTCACCCTAGTGTAGGGTTGTGTAGACATGCTGGGGCTTGTGTACACTACCGCAGTGTTGTGTAGATTTACATACAGCTGCGGTGTGTTGTGTCGACTTGCTTAAAACTGCGTATGTGCTGCGTCCTGTGCTCTACGCTGAAAAAATGAACGTTTAATTTTTTGCGTCCGCCTCGCAAAGCCCTCAGCAATACTGCTGCATATGGAGCAAAAACGTGGTATAGAGCTGCTTAAACTGGGTGTAGAACTGTTTAAACTGAGCATAGAGCTGCTTAAACTGGGTGTAGAACTGTTTAAACTGGGCATAGAGCTGCTTAAAACTCAGCGTTGTCAGTACTGTGCAATACACAACTCTATGTTGGCCCCCGTGTGAAAAAGGCTTTAATGAAAGGAGAGGAGTTTAAGGCTGATTGCTGATTTGCTGAAAACCTTGCACCTCATACATCAGCTGTGCATGAGAGTTCAGTGAGAGTTTGCTTCGGAGCTTGTTTCTGAGTCGGCCATTGATGCATGATAAAAACTTTGTATGACAAGGTAAGCCAATAAATAGCCAAACAAATCAAATAATCTGCTGTCGAAATAAAATTAGGTCTCTTGCCACTACAGATGGAGCCTCATCAGTCTACTTGTGTGTTGAGACAGTAGGATACAGACTTTAACTAGTTGCAAACTAGGTCATTTAAAGGACAAATCCTATGTTATTAAATGTCCTCGTTAGTAAGTATTCATGATTGTAAGTCTACATGTGCACATGCACTGAAAACGTGTGGTCGCTGATGTATATTATTGATAATTATTACTGACGAAGAAACCGAAGCCTTTTAAACCACTGAATCAAGATGAAGCAGTTGTGTTGAAAAGGTTCAGTGTTTGAAACATTTGATACAATTAAATATGATGACATCTGCTGGTCAATCTTTAACATAACCCTTGGAACAAAGTAACAGGTGTTTAAAGACATTTATTATATGGTATGGGATTTTGCCAACTTCTGATTGGCCCATTTGCCACTTTCTGAGCTGTGCCGCGCATGCGAAACGAATACACCTCGTGTGCAGCGTAGCGCTAGCTGAATCAAGTGATGCCTTCTATCGATAACGACCAATCAGATAACGTGATACAATGCCTACTTTGGCTGTCAGTTTGTTGACAAGATGGTAGAAGACAGGTTTTCGTCTGTTAGCGATGCTGACTTAAAACAAATTTTACACGAAAAAGATGCGAAGAACACCCACAGAAATACACAGTCAGCAGCCAACCTATTTCACAAGTACATCACTGAAAAGGAACATGCGCCCAACTTTGAAACTTATGACAGACAGATGCTTGACAGAGTACTCAGTGGATTTTACGCGGAAGCTAGACAGGCGAATGGCGAACTTTATAAGAAAACAAGCCTGATGACTCTTCGTCACGGACTTAAAAGGCATCTCCAGTCGATCAATGGGATGTCAGTTGGTCCAGTATGACAGTAATAAAGAGTTGAAACTTGAGATTGATTTTTCAGTTTTAGTATGGTTGACAAACTCCCAATTTTCTTGTTTACCATATAATAAAGCAGTTCTAGACTTTTGATAAGGTGTACCTGTGATTATGCAGATCTGGTCAGGATGGGGTTCACAGTGTTTGCTCTGGTGACACCTGGTGACATCTGGTGTACACCTTATCAAAAGTCTATAATTGTATATAATATATACTTGTGTTATAATGTGATTGTTCCATCATAAAATACTGTATGTAATACAGATATAAACTGTGAAATGTTTGAGCAACTAGGGACTGTTATGACCATAGCTGTACAAAATGAAGGGGTTTGGGAGCTTCAAGGGTTTTTATTTAAAAATAAGATAATTTCAGCAGTGTTAGGCTCGAGTATGTTCCTCCTCTCCAGTTTTGGAGAAGACTCGCACAGGAACAGAAGCTGCTGGCATATGAAGATAGTTCTTGTCCATCTTCTAAAAATTGGATAAACAGCAGTCTCCATCCTCTCTATCTCTGCTTGCAAATTCACTACAGGAAGTGGTTCTGGGGAGCATTAGCATGGCTAAAACCCTTCAGAAAGCCCCCCAGACCTCCCCCAACCACGGCACTCTTCACCTCAAGCCATTTTAAGCATTTTTCTTTATTTGTGTCTCACATTCCTGCAGATGAACTTGCTGAAAATTTCAGAAAAAGGAAGGATCATGGACATGGAGAGGAGAAGAATCAAACAGCGTTTCCCTTCTATTATTATTAGTAAACGAGGACTGTTTTTAATTAGGGTTAGAGTTAGGGTTACAAAAACTTTTGGCGTGCAATATGCGCATGCAGAGTCTGACTCCAGTCAAGGTCCCACAGTTGTCAATCCTGATGTTGATGCAGCCCTCAAAGCATCTTCTGTGGGGTGGACCAGCAACTTCAGCTCATGTGCACCTGATTATCAGTGTCGATGCTGAAAAATGTGGCCTCAAACAACCAAAAGCTAAGGGCAATGCAGTTTGGCATTCACGCAGTTTGGGATTACACCCACGATCACCCAGCCTCAGGAAAGAGCTGAAGTTTCTGAGGTGCCAATACCGGAAGGTAAGAGAGGAGAAAAGACCTTCCTTCGCAGAGTCCTTCGTACAACAGATGCCCATCACCCTCTGATGCACTGAGTAGCACAGAATAAGAGGCAGGGAGAGGACCTTTATGGCAAATCTCTTCTGATTCACGCTGCATCTGGAAAGTATTCACAGCATGTTATTTTTTCCACATTTTCCAAAATGTATGAATGATGGATGAAATTTATTTTTTCCCTCAAATTTCTACTCACAATACCCGATAATGACGATGTGAAAACAGGTCTTTTTTGAGATTTTTTCAAATTTATTAAACATAAAAAACTAAGAAATCACATGTACATAAGTATTCACAGTCTTTGCCATGAAGCTAAAGATTGAGCTCAGGTGCATCCGTTTCTACTGATCATCCTTGAGATCTTCTACAGCTTAATTGGAGTCCACCTGGGGTAAATTCAGTTCATTGGACATGATTTGGAAGGCACACACCTGTCTACATACACTCAACAAAAATCTAAACGCAACACTTTTGGTTTTGCTCCCATTTTGTATGAGATGAACTCAAAGATCTAAAACTTTTTCCACATACACAATATCACCATTTCCCTCAATATTGTTCACAAACCAGTCTAAATCTGTGATAGTGAGCACTTCTCCTTTGCTGAGATATCCATCCCCACTCACAGGTGTGCCATATCAAGATGCTGATTAGACACCATGATGGTGCACAGGTGTGCCGTAGACTGCCCACAATAAAAGGCCACTCTGAAAGGTGCAGTTTTATCACACAGCACAATGCCACAGATGTCGCAAGATTTGAGGGAGCGTGCAATTGGCATGCTGACAGCAGGAATGTCAACCAGAGCTGTTGCTGTGTATTGAATGTTCATTTCTCTACCATAAGCCGTCTCCAAAGGCGTTTCAGAGAAGTTGGCAGTACATCCATCCAGCCTCACAACCGCAGACCACGTTAACCACACCAGCCCAGGACCTCCACATCCAGCATGTTCACCTCCAAGATCGTCTGAGACCAGCCACTCGGACAGCTGCTGGAACAATCGGTTTGCATAACCAAAGAATTTCTGCACAAACTGTCAGAAACCGTCTCAGGGAAGCTCATCTGCATGCTCGTCGTCCTCATCGGGTCTCGACCTGACTCCAGTTCGTCGTCGTAACCGACTTGAGTGGGCAAATGCTCACATTCGCTGGCATTTGGCACGTTGGCGAGGTTTTCTCTTCACGGATGATGCGAAGGAGATGTGTTGCACTGCATGAGGCAAATGGTGGTCACACCAGATACTGACTGGTATCCCCCCCCCAATAAAACAAACTGCAACCTTTCAGAGTGGCCTTTATTGTGGGCAGTCCTAAGGCACACCTGTGCACTAATCATGGTGTCTATCAGCATCTTGGTATGGCACACCTGTGAGGTGGGATGGATTATCTCAGCAAAGGAGAAGTGCTCACTATCACAGATTTAGACTGGTTTGTGAACAATATTTGAGGGAATGGTGATATTGTGTATGTGGAAAAAGTTTTAGATCTTTGAGTTCATCTCATACAAAAATGGAGCAAAACCAAAAGTGTTGCGTTTATATTTTAGTTGAGTGTATAAGGTCCCACAGTTGACAGGACATGTCAGAGCTCAACCAAGCATGAAGTCAAAGGAATCGTCTGTAGACCTCTGAGACAGGATTGTCTCGAGGCACAAGTCTGGGGAAGGGTACAGAAACATTTCTGCTGCTTTGAAGGTCCCACTGAGTACTGTGGCCTCCTCATCTGTAAACAGAAGTTGTTCTGATCCACCAGGACTCTTCCGACAGCTGGTTGCATGTCTAAACTGAGTGATCGAGGAAGAAAGACCTTAGTCAGGGAGTTGACCAAGAATCCGATGGTCACTCTGTCAGAGCTCCAGCATTTCTCTGGAGAGAGGAGAACCTTCCACAAGGACAAACATCTTTGCAGAAATCCACCAATTAGGCCTGTATGGTAGAGTGGCCAGATGGGAGCCACTCATTAGTAAAAGGCACATGGCAGCCCACCTGGAGTTTGTCAAAAGGCACCTGAAGAACTCTCAGACCAGGAGAAACAAAAATTCTCTGGTCTGATGAGACAAAGATTGAACTCTTTGGCATGAATGCCAGGCGTCATGTTGGAGGAAACCAGGTACCATCCCTACAGTGAAGCATGGTGGTGACGGCATCATACTGTGGGGATGTTTTTCAGTGGCAGGAACTGGGAGAGGCAGCACTGTGGCTGAGTGGTTAGCATTGTTGCCTCACAGCAAGAAGGTTATGGGATTTGGTCATTGAAAGGTTGTGGCCTTTCTGTGTTGAGTTTGCATGTTCTCTCTGTGTTTGCGTGGGTTCTCTCCAGGTACTCCAGCTTGCACCTAACTTGCATGTCCAAAGACATGGAAATTAAGTGAACTGGAAATTTTAAATTGTCCGTAGATGTGCGTGCAGGTCTGAATGTGTTCGTTTGTCTATATGTGGCCCTATGACTGACTGGCGTCCTGTCCAGGGTGAACCCCGCCTCATGCCCTATGACCGCTGGGACAGGCTCCAGTGCCCGTGCCCCTTAATTGGAGTATGCGATTGAAGAGGAGTGAGGGAATTGTGTGACTAGTCAGGATTGAGGGAAAGATGACTACAGCAATGTACAGAGACATCCTGGATGAAAACCTGCTCCAGAGCGCTCTTCACCTCAGACTGGGGCCACAGTTCATCTTTCAGCAGGACAATGACCCTAAACCACAGCCAAGATATCAAAACAGTGGCTTCAGGACAACTCTGAATGTCCTTGAGTGGTCCAGCCAAAGCCCAGACCTGAATCTGATTGAACATCTCTGCACCGATGCTCCCCATCCAACCTGATGGAGCTTGAGAGGTGCTGCTAAGAGCAATGGACAAAACCACCCAAAGATAGGTGCACCAAGCTTGTGGCATCACATTCTAGAAGACTTGAGGCTGTAATTGCTGCCGAAGGTGCATCAACAAAGTATTAAACATAGGGTGTGAATACTTATGCACGAGTGATTTCTTAGTTTTTTTATTTTTAATAAATTTGCAAAAAAATGTGTGTTATGCTGTAAAGTGATGTGGCTCAGAGAGGGTGGGGGGACACAAGGCAGACTCACACACAGGAGCATAGGATTGATCAAAAAAAAGGCTTTATCTCATAAACAGGCAGTTGTTCGGTACACAGTAGGAGTCAGCTTGGTAGATGTATCAGGCAGGGTAAGTCTGAGGCATGGTCAAAAACTGGCTGAGGGTCAAAAACACAGAAAGACAGAGGTCAAGGCTGAGACAAAACTGTGATCCAAAAACACAAAGTCAAAAAAAAATCAGCAAGGCAATCAGGACTATGACAAAAGGCTTGGATGAGGTTTACAGAAACAGCAAACTAGCAAGAAGAACCAAACACACAAGGCTTAAATAACAGAGGTGGCAATCACAGCAAACAAGGCACAGGTTTGGGGAACAAAGAGACGAAGAGACAGAAATGGAGGTGTGGAGGGAGGAAACAAAGATGAGGTGAGCAGGTGCAAGAGAGTGCAGTCGAGTGAACACTAAGCAGACAAAAATAAACTGAAAGGCGAATCCTAAATATAATGCAAAATAATTTACACATGGAAGGCAAAGAAACAAAACCAAGAAAAACAAAGGTGAGAACTGGAAAGTGATCAAGACAAAGGCAGGGCTGAAACTAATATGTGACAAAAGCAAAAACTAACAGAAATTACAAGCAATGGCTCTAGTGGCAAAATGCAACATAGAACCAGTGACTAAAGTAATCCTAAACTGAAAAACAAAAACAAAGCATCAAAGTGTAAAGCAGACACAGACAGAAAGTGACAAAAACCAAAACAGGGGAGGACATGGGACCAGACAGGGACAGACCTGACAGCATAGACTTTGCACTTGGAGTCATCTGGATTTGACCATCACACAGTGGAAATTTGTATTGTGGCCAGATGAACCACTATTTTTTTTTTTTTTTTTTTTGAAGAAGAAATGGATGCGCTCTGGGACCACCCAGGACCATCCAAACTGCTATCAAGAACAAACTGAAAGGCCAAGTTCTGCATGGTATAGGTTTGTGTCAGTGCCCTTTGCAAAGGTAATTTACACTTTTGTGATGGTAACATTAATGCAGAACACTACAATGAAATTTTAGAGCAACATATGCTGCCTTTAAGATTGCTTCTTTTCCAGAAATGTCCAAGCATTCTTCAATGAGACAATGCAAAACCACATTCTGCACACATTACAAAGGCTGGGTTGTGGGAGAAGTGGGTACAGTTACAGGACTGGACTGCCTGCAGTCCTGCCCTATCGAATTTTAAAACAACAAATGCAACAATCCTGTACTGTTGCACACCTTAAAACATGTTGGCAGGAAAATGGGAAAAATTAACACCTGAAATATTTCTCTCTTTTTTTGGCATCCTCATTGCTAAAATATATTTTAAGTGTTGTGAGAAGGAACGGCAACATTACAAAATGGTAAATGCTTCATCATGCATGCAATTTTTTGGAATGTGTTGCAGGCACAAAAGATCAAGAGATTCCTGTGATTTTGTGGAGTCATAAGATTGCTGGTCACATGAGTTTGACAATACCATATCTTTGGAGAACAAAAGTCTCCTGGTGCTTTCTGTCTTACTGTCTGGTTGTGACACTTGAACGCTAATCAGTGACTTAAGTAGACAAATAGAGTCTTTGGCACTAGATCTCTTCAGAGGATTCTTGGGTACCACTGACATAACTGTATGTCAAACAAGAGGTGATGTGTGGAAACTCAGATGAGGAGAATCTTGCACTGTGAGAGAATGTCAGCTACAACATTTGTGGAACCCAGTGTACAGGTGTCTCAGTGTTGAGGACCCAGCAGCTGGAGAAGGACAAGAGGACACCCACATTTCATCCAGCTACAGTTGATAGTTGCTTTCGGGAGGTTTGATGTACCTGTTGTCTGCCTAAGTGGTTGCCATCTAGAGCCTGGGATGTTTCCATATTATGGTGCATGCGGTTATGCTTGGCACCAGCAAATGCTTCCAAACTAGTGGTGGGCACAGCTAACCTTCGATAAGCTTCAATAACCACTAATCACTTAACTGAAAAGTTAGCTTTTATAACACTAAACCGATACACCACAAAAATTTAGCAGAAGCTACAGCTAATCACTAACTTTCAGTATTGTCTCTCAACTACTGACAAGCCATCATTTCCATTCACAGCATACAACAGCCCAGCCGTGAGGTAGACGTCCTGAAAAGGAAAGCATGTTTGACTTATGGTTTTGATTCATAAATGAAATTAATCCAGATAGAATAACTACATTAATGTCAACTCTGACATTTTTACAAAGTGAAAATATAACACATATCTTTTAATTTTAAAATAATGCACTAATACTGAATGTTTTGAACATTAACACACACAGATGCCAAAATGCATTATGGGTAAAATGAGCCTCCCTTCATCACTGATTGGTTGATTTAAAAACCAACAAACAAGTGACTGTAACACGTGTTGGTTTTTACAAATAAATGCGTATTTGTAAAATATGTAATTTTTTTCATTTGTAAAGAAAAAGCCATTTGCAAAACTTAAAATTCTGTTTGTTAAGTTGTGATTCAACTCGACAACCGTGTGATATAACTGGGCACCTTTCACACTGCCATCCAGTAGATGGCAGTCTTCTATGCATTTTGGAGTTAGCTGAAAAGCTAATCCACTAACAAAAAAGTTAGCTTCACTAATTAGCAGTTAGCGGATTAGTGGAACTGTGCCCACCACTGTTCCAAACCCAACCTGACCTTAGTATAATGTATAGCATTTGGGCAGTGGTGTTTCTTGAGATGGGCAATCTAGTTGAACCTAGTGGGCACTATGTGTTTGTGTGGGGTGAGCGCCCACCCCACACATAAACTGTCAAATAAGGCGATACATGCAGCATGTGTGCCCTTGTCCCTGGTCTATGACCGTATGTGTCATCAGTGAGTTGTCAATGTTTTCAAAATGTGACCAACAGAATTCATTTTAATTTGCTGAAACACACCTTTGAAGTGAAAATGCATGTAGGGTTCCTAATCTGTTCCTAAATGTTTCAAATCTGCAGTGATTAAACCATTACTTAAGAAAGCTAATCTTGACCCTAGTGTATTGAAAAACTATCGGCTGATATCAAATCTATCATTTTGCTCTAAAATTCTGGAAAAAGTCATGTCACGGCAGCTTGTGGACTATCTTACTGAGAATAATCTCTTTGAGCCACTGCAGTCTGCTTTTAGAAAATATCATTCCACAGAGACGGCTCTCACTAAAGTCGTGAATGACCTTCTGCTTATGATGGATTCGGACACCACTACGGTTCTGGTGCTGTTAGATCTCAGTGCTGCATTTGATACCGTGGATTATCATATTCTACTTGATAGGCTGGAAAATCATTTTGGGATTACTGGGTGCCCTTGCATGACTGACGTCATACTTGACCAGTCATTCTCACTGTGTTTTGTACAGTACACTACCTCTAACCTTAGTGACATGAAATTTGGGGTTCCACTGGGGTCCATCTTTGGCCCCCTGCTTTTCTCCCTTTATATAGCGCCCCTTTGGTACATATTGCGCATTTTGGGAATACATTTCACTGCTATGCTGATGATACTCAGTTATACATGCTGATAACTGCTGGTAATCTTGTTCACATAAAATCCTTAGAAGATTGCCTTGCATCAGTGAGAAGTTGGATGTTGAGAAACTTCCTACTTTTAAACTCTGATAAGACTGAAATGATGTTTCTTGGTCCAGTAAGACATCAGCATCAATTTGACCAGCTAACGCTTAACCTAGGCTTGTGTCATACATCACACTGACAAAGTGAGGAACCTTAGGGTAATTTTTGATCCTACATTGTCCTTTGACCTCCACATTATAAATATTACGAAGACTGCTTTTTTCCACCTGCAAAATATAGCGAAGATTTGTCCCATCCTGTCTATGGCTGATGCTGAGACCCTGATCCATGCGTTTATCTCTTCTAGATTGGACTATTGCAATGTTCTATTTTCTGGTTTACTGCAGTCTAGCATTAGGGCTCTTCAGTTGGTTCAAAATGCTGCAGCCAGACTTTTGACACGAAGCAGAAAGTTCGACCACATTACACCCATTTTGGCATCTCTTCACTGGCTTCCTGTCCCAGTGAGATCAGATTTTAAGGTTCTGCTACGAGTCTATAAAATTGTTCACAGACTGGCACCTCCCTACCTAGCTGACCTAATTAAACCTTACATACCAGCCTGGGTTTTGCGTTCTCGGGTGCAGGACTACTTTGTGTCCCTAGGGTGAATAAAAAGTCTGCAGGTCACAGAGCTTTCTCTTATCGTGCCCCTGTTCTGTGGAATGATTTCGCGTCAATAAAACAGTCGGATTCTGTGCAGACTTTCAAGTCCAGACTTAATACAGACTTATTTTCCCTTTCATATGGCTAGCATACTGGTATAGTTTTGTTTTACGCTTTTTACTCTTTACTTCATTTTTTTTAGGAAACAGAGCATGCCGCAGCCTCAACTTTACCTAAATACTGGGTCTTTTAGTGAAGCTTAGGGCCTGTGTTGAGTTGCTTTGTGCTGTGTATCTATTACACAGGAATGGCTGCAGGCCGACCCCGCCTCTTCATCTTCTGTTTTCTTGGCCCACCTTTTCTTCTTCGTGGTTCTGGCCTGCCTATTCTTCTTCTGTGGTTTTGAAGCTTCACTACCAGAAAAGTTCAGCAGAGTCCAACAGGATGAATAAAATCTTGCAATGCAGGTATGTACTGCTAAAAACCCTAAAGGATTTTTCGCCGGACTGGCGTAGGGTACTATACAGTTGTGGTGGCATGGTGTATAGTAGACCGTAGTGTTACACAGACTTGCATACAGTAGCGGAGTTTGCATAGATTTGCATAGAGTCCTGCATCCAGTGCTCTACACTAAATGTCCGCGAAAATATTAACGATGTTTAATTTTTTGCACCCATTTTGCAGACCCTTTTGTGTCCCTCAGCGTATTACCACACTAAGCTCGGCGTAGTCAGTACGCCGCATTACACAACTCTATGATGTCCCGGTGTGAAAGCTGTTAGCCTGCAGAAAAGTTTTGTTTCACTGAAGTAGTGATTAATGATACATTTCAACATTCAAGTGTCTTGAAAACAATGTCATGATTTAGAACTTGCACACATTACATGATGTGAGGAAAACTGAAATGTATTTTCCTGCAAAAACAAGTGCATAAACACATGTGTGCAGACAGCACAAAAATGTAATGGTTGCTTTGCATTCCCTCTGATGTGAGAGATGATGACAGACATCAGATTGTGGAAAAAGCATAGATACTCAGTTGTCTCTCCTCTCAGTCTCTCTTTCTTTCTCTCTCTCTCGCTCTCTTTTTTAGAAAAATCTACTTATGCTATTAAAAAACACCTATAGACCAGCTTACCAAAGCATGTCACAGAGAGCCGTCACCTGAGTATTGACCCTGAGCTGGTTGTCATTTTGGTGACTGCTCTGAGGCTCCCTCTCTTTCTAAGACAAGATAAGACTTTATTGATCTCACAGTGGAGAAATTCACATTCTAGCGGCAGACTCTGATTCTAATCCAGTTACATTTGTTCCGCAAATCTGATTGGTTATTGTGTGAGATTTCAGGCCATAAAATATCAAGTAGACAGTGGCAAAACCTTAGACCGTTTCACATTTGATGTATAACTCCGTGAATTATATATATATATTATATATATTATAATATATATATACAATATATATATATATATATATTTATACACATACACACACACAACACCCACATGCATAAGAGTTTGAATGTTTGGAGAACGTGACAAATACAGTGTAGCTCACATGAGTATTTTTATCAGCAGAAAAAAAGAATAACTGCCTGCTTGTCATGTGACATTGTGACAGAGATTGACAGACTGAAGAAGGAGACAGCAGGTGTTTCACTTTTGTAGTTATTTTCATATCATGTTTGCAACTTATTGAAGGGAAGGATGGCTGAGTATCAGCAGAAATCAAGCTTTTGCCGATTTTAATGGCAAATACCTTTGCCAGTGTTTATCCAACACATGGGCACAGAGTGTTCAAATTATCAGTGAGAGGAAACAGATGGGTGTGAAAGCATGTGAAGAGATATCTCTGCACATCTCACTCAGCACAGGTAATGGGAAATAGTTCAAGCATGGTCTTCAGGAGAACTTCTGCTTTCCATCTCCTGTCGTAAGTGGTGGAATCAGACTAAAAGATGGATTTTATTCATTTTGCACAAATGTGTGGATGAGCTTTGTCAGAAGTGAACATAATGTGAATAACTAAGTTTGCTACATGAATCATAAATACTTTATCTGTCAAACTCTTAAACTGTGTATATATATGTGTGTGTCAGATTTCCTAAAAAAAACCTTGCCAACGCTTCCAATTCAACAAATTTTACCTTGGAAAAACTTTTCAAGATCAAAGTCCTGTTAGAGTGACTTTTATGAGCTAAATTAGATGTGGTCAAATGTCAGGAGGATGTATTTCCAACCCAATCCAATGAAGCTGGGACGTTGCGTGAAATGTAAATAAAAACAGAACAATGATTTGTAACCTGTCCATCACCACTGCAAACAAGAAAGGGCTCAGAGCTGATCCTTGGTGTAATCCCACCTCCACCTTGAATGAGTCTGTCATTCCAACTGAATCTTCAAAAATTCATAACTGTCAAAAATTATCAAATTTCTTTCATATTTGAGAGCATTATTAGGATGGTATCCTTTATTGACAAAGTTTGATCTGGATTACAGATTTTGTAGCCATTTTAGTTTAATTGAAAACCCCATTTAATCTATATTTTACATTATAGCTTAATCAAACATGCTCCAATCACTCTCACATTTGACAGTGAGGTGCAGATTGTCACTCACTATCACCTGACAAAGTCTGATCCAGATCTGAGCGGGATTGTGGATTTTGTGAACATTTGAATTTAATATGAAAAGGTCACTTGGTGTAAATTTTGCATTATATCTCAGTCAAAAATGTCTCAGTCACTCTCATTTTTTCTGTTATTGATTTAGCTACACTACCAAAATTGGATGGAGGTTCTAATGTTATGGTTTGTCTATTTTCCAGTTATCTGTCGGAAACCAAGGGCCAAAAAGCAATGACAAATTGTGCATAGCAGAGATAACCAATGAAAATGATCAAATCACATTTATTAATTTCTATAGCGCCATCTCACGATGAGATCATCACAAAGTGCTTTACACAACACAATACCGAAAACAGAGCCAAAGTGAAAAAAAAAAAAAAGAAAAACACAATAAAAAGACAAAAAATAAAATAGCACAAGAACATAATAAATAATAAACGTACGATAAAACAAGGAAAACAAATGGGTTTTCAGTCTTGATTTAAAAGTCTCCATTATCTGAAAAAGAATTCAGAAATGGAAAAGTTGAAAACAAAAAACCTGACAAGACCACAAAAAAAAAACTTTGATTCAAGTGCATGAAGTAAATACATCCTCCTGACATTTGATCACATCTAATTTAGCTTATGAAAAGTCACTTCTAACAGGACTTTGACCTTAAATTCTTTACAATGTAAAAATTTGTGGAAATGGAAAAAAGTGTTGGCGGAGGTTTAAGTCATAACTAGAGCACAGTGCTCAAGTTATGACTTAAATATTAAAAAACCCAAATGCTGTACAGCTTTAACCATTTGACCACCACCTACATAGTGTACAACTTATTTTAATGTTAGTGTCACAGCAGCTGGCTTGTTTTCTGCCCCTAAACTAAAATAGCTGGTTATCCATTCCAAGGTATAGATGTCTAACAAATATAAGTGAACAGTGTGCCCTTTAAAACTTCATTTAGACATATTAGACATAAACCCCAACATCTGCAAGACCGTACCCAACCCAGTCTCACAGCAATTTGTGGCGGCTTTATGAAAAGTACATTAATCTATGGGTTTGTGACAGGGTATGAAAATGAGGTGCTCTTCATGAGGGAGCACAAAAAAACAAAAAAGACTGGGCTGACCGTACTATACCATAGAAACAAATTCATTGTTTTTTGAATTATTGCTTCTCTTTGTCTTTTATTTAAGTTGATACAATTTATTTGCTCTTTTACTTTTCAATACTTTAACATTAGAAACTGACTTTTGATGCTTTGGTACTTTTTGTCCAGTGGGTTAACTTTTGCCTGAGACATTTTCTCATTCGATGTCCTTGCTTTGACTCGTTCACAAGGAGCCACTTTAGAAGTCTGGAGGAAGGACTGAAAACAGGCTGGCTTCACACTTCACTGCTGCTCTGCCTGCTCAGGCTGATAAATCAGAAAAGTGTGACACCATATGAATTCCCCTGTACTGTGATAGAAGTCTGAATGACCGATGAACAGTGTGAGCTGCTCCAAGGAGCTGGAAGTTGTGATGAACAGAATGACTAAAAGTGAGATGCATTCGCTGAAACACGTCGTTCTTTCAGGAAGTAGCAATGAATGAGTGGAATGACTCGCACACTGGCGGTGGAGTGTATAAATAACCCACAAGGGTGAATGAATGAGGACACAAAGACTTCTTTTTAACTTAATGATTCAAAAAAGAGCAGGTTCTGCTAAGAAGAGGATTTTGACAACACTGGGCATCACCAAGTGCACCAGCAGTGAAACACGTGTATGGCCACCAGACGTCTTAGATGGTCCATTAGGAGAATTAACCACACAACATAGCACATTTTTACAGATATTTATAATAAAATGCTGAAAGGACAGACATGGTCGACCATAGCTGGCAAAAGGCAACACATAAGCTGTCATTCAAAGTGCCCACATCCCTAATTATGCATAATTTTATGGCATAAAATGTCTTAAAATAAGAACTTAGAAAAAAATTCACCCTCATACTGTTTCATGGATGGGAAAACTATCTACCAGTTTTTTGCGCCAGGCTGAAAACAGGTTCATTTCTGCTCTAAAATTGGACATTTTAACATGGGTTCTACAAGAATCTGCCCAATTTTGGAGCCAGCTTCAAGCAGCCATCAAATCCTTTGGCGCTATTCCACAGTTCCTTCCCGTTCATCCCGAATAGCAAATCAGAGCATTTTGAAGCATGATAGTAACTTCTTGATCCATCTTTGTCAATCTTAAAGAAACATGGTATACGTAGTAGGTACTGGCGTCATCAGCACCAGTTCTGAAATCAGGGTGAAATTTTCAAGCTGTTCAAAAATTTTATCCCACTTTGCCAAATCCTCACTAGCGCGTGGTAACTTCCGGGTGTTCGTAGTCGTAACAGCGTCAGTCATGTTCAAACGTCTTTAAACAGGGTAGTCTTAGTGAGTACAGGTTGAAACTTTTGGGTGTACCTTGCTTCTTGTCCTATGACCTCCAGCACCCCCCTGACCCTTAACTGGAGTAAGCGGTATAGAAAATGAAACAATGTTTTTCAAGACACTTCAGTCCTCATTATAGATGTTGTGTATGCACAAAAAAGTTACATACCCTTTTCCTCATACATAACCTGCACCCGTGGGCATGAAGACAGTAATGGTTATGGCACCGTCTGACTTTGACCCCCAATTACACTGACCATCACCTCTGGCTGACATGGTGTGGGCCAAATTTGGACTAAATATGGTTGAAATTTAAACTCCTTGAGCTTTGCCTATATTTGTGTGTGTATATATACTCAACAAAATATAAACGCAACGCTTTTGGTTTTGCTCCCATTTTGTATGAGATGAACTCAAGATCTAAAACTTTTTCCACATACACAATATCACCATTCCCTCAAATATTGTTCACATAACCAGTCTAAATCTGTGATAGTGAGCACTTCTCCTTTGCTGAGATAATCCACCTCACAGGTGTGCCATATCAAGATGCTGATTAGACACCATGATTAGTGCACAGGTGTGCCTTAGACTGCCCACAATAAAAGGCCACTCTGAAAGGTGCAGTTTTGTTTTATTGGGGGGGGATACCAGTCAGTATCTGGTGTGACCACCATTTGCCTCATGCAGTGCAACACATCTCCTTCGCATCATCCGTGAAGAGAACACCTCTCCAACGTGCCAAATGCCAGCGAATGTGAGCATTTGCCCACTCAGGTCGGTTACGACGACGAACTGGAGTCAGGTCAAGACCCCGATGCGGACGACGAGCATGCAGATGAGCTTTCCCTGAGATGGTTTCTGACAGTTTGTGCAGAAATTCTTTGGTTATGCAAACCGATTGTTTCAGCAGCTGTCTGAGTGGCTGGTCTCAAACGATCTTGGAGGTGAACATGCTGGATGTGGAGGTCCTGGGCTGGTGTGGTTACACGTGGTCTGCGGTTGTGAGGCTGGTTGGATGTACCGCCAAATTCTCTGAAACGCCTTTGGAGACGGCTTATGGTAGAGAAATGAACCATTCAATACACGAGCAACAGCTCTGGTTGACATTCCTGCTGTCAGCATGCCAATTGCACGCTCCCTCAAATCTTGCGACATCTGTGGCATTGTGCTGTGTGATAAAACTGCACCTTTCAGAGTGGCCTTTTTATTGTGGGCAGTCTAAGGCACACGTGCACTAATCATGGTGTCTAATCAGCATCTTGATATGGCACACCTGTGAGGTGGGATGGATTATCTCAGCAAAGGAGAAGTGCTCACTATCACAGATTTAGACTGGTTTGTGAACAATATTTGAAGGAAATGGTGATATTGTGTATGTGGAAAAGTTTTAGATCTTTGAGTTCATCTCATACAAATGGGAGCAAAACCAAAAGTGTGCATTTATATTTTGTTGAGTGTATATATATATATATATATACATACACACACACACACACACACACACACAGGCCAACAACATACAGGCAAACTTGACCTTGGTCTCAATGACTGACCTTTGGCAAATTTGACTGTACTGGGCAATTCTGGAACCAAAGTTTGGCACAAAAAGTGGGGGAGAACACTTAAAAAAAACCATTTAATGCATACCTTTGACTCCAATGATTGACCTTTGGCAAATCTGACCACACAGAACCTACTTAAATATGTGTGCCAAGTTTGGGGAACAACAGAGTGAATATCATAATTAGGCTGATTATAATTATCAATTGCATATAAAGTGGAGATGAACTTCCTTCTGTGGTTCTTGTCTCTGAAAGCGACTTGATGACATTTTGACTGGCTTTTGACTATTTTCTTGTCAATAAGCTCCATGTTCAATGTGCAGCAGTAAAACTAAAATTTGAAAATTCCCTCTGTTGAGTCATGGTATTGTAGCAAACGTAAGGGTGTGTGTGGTCATTTCAGATGACACTTGTCCACTCATAGAAAGTTCTTGATGTCCTCACGTGAACTACAGCAGGCTGTCTCGATTTCTTGAGCCTGCGGTCTGTGTATATGTCCCAGAATCCCTTGCTGCCTGTTCCATCCTGGCAGCTAACCCCTCCCCCCACCTGCTAACAGGATTAGCCCCGGGCTGCAGTTATCAAGCTTAAAAACAGTCTCCTGGTGGCTTTTGGAACATCAAACGGTTGGTCCTCAACTTTGACGCGTTAATTAATAGCATTAGGTGCGGCATCCCTCGAGGGTCCACTTGTCTTTTGACAGTTAATGCATTTACTGTGAAGATGCTGTTATTAATAGTGTAAGTTTGATGTGCTGTTGAGCCAGCCACATGTTCCCTCTGTCAAGTGGGAACAGTTTCAAGCTGTGTACTGAAAAATATGCTGTCTTCTGCATTGTGATGCAGGCCAGCAGGCGTCGCTGTCCAATAGTAGTCAACGGGCCTCACTCCCGCAACAGCTAAAGGATACTCTGACCACTCAGGCTAGACTCCAGGGCCTGTATTCACAAAGAATCTCAGAGTCCTCTCAGAGAGCTCCCAACTTAGCCTAAAGACCCCTAGCAAGGAATTTTAGCCTAAGAGTGATCCAGGAAGTGTCCGAGAGCAGCTCTGAGCAAGAAGTGGACAGAAACGTTTATCTTTGTGAGGAGGAGGGGTTGACCCTGTTGCTAGGTATGACTCAGTCTTGTAAGAGCTGTGACTGGTTGTCACAAAAAGGGAAAAAGAAAAAAACAAATGTGTTATGAATGGACAGTAAATCAACCAACCAATCATATACTTGAACTGCATTAAGAAATGTGTAATCCTTAAAATAATTTAATGTCATGATGATGAAACGCAGCAAAATCAAATGAATTGTTACACAGATTCAAAATGTTTCAGTGTACCACATTCACATGCCAATTAATACATTGATTAGCTTATTGTTATATTTGCTCTCCATGTTGGTAATTGCACACAAGTGATGAGTGTGAGAAGCGTCGGTGCGTGCTGCAATCCAAAGTGAGAGCAGAGATTGCAGCACACAAGCAAATTTATCTTCAAACAGGTGAGTGCTGTATGCTCAACCCTATTGCTTACCTTGATATTTATAATTGCATGAATATTATAGATTTTACATGCAATTTACATTTTTCCCGTAGCCAAGTATTGCAATGTTATGATGACCTTCATCTCGGGTTGTTACGTTCCTACGCTGGGTGGGAAAAGTCAGCTCATTCCTGATGAGGTGAACCACAAACATTATCCCTGCTCCATCAAGCTGGTAGCGTGTTACTGAATCACTGTCATTCATACATCCACCATAACTGCACTTTTCTGCTCCTTGTCAATCATCACTATGTTTGCTTGGTTGGCTAGAACCTGTTTGTGTAGAACTTGAAGTACCGAAGCACCTGAGCTCTGCTGTTCTCAGCCACCATGTGGCAGTATTTCCCTCTTGGACTTTGGCACGTCTCGTCGGGTTCTTGTTGTGCACGCTGTCCCATTTGCATCTCGCACCCTGTCACTATGTCCTGGACTGTCTCAGGGACATCTTTGCACATCCTGCACCTTGGGTCGTGTCTGGGGCTGTAGAACACTGTCTCTGTGGACCTGGTGCTCAGGATCAAAGACATACTCTATCTAAATATTATTTAAGTGAAAGAGGTGTATGATAAATCTGGAATCAATTCTGATAAATTCCAAATAACAGAATTGAAGTGCCGATATTGACTGTGTATGAATGATAGTGACATATTTCCATGCATATGTTCTTTGAGTAAAATACTATATAACGTCAGGTATTCAGTTAGTGCATCTGATAGTCAGTGGTGGCTGGTGGTATTGACTTTAAGAAGGTGCACCTTCTCTTCTTCATGAACTTCAATTTGCTTCAGGGCTGCATTACATTTCCCTACTTGTGCCAAATATACTGGCAACTGAACTCATTCACTCCGACACACACACTCAGAAGTGTCACCTGTGGTTGGATGACAGTAGTTATCAACGTATTGAACAATCACAGGGTAGAACCTTGATAAGCTGTTGAGGCTGCCTTATAGAGTGTGTTATTACTCTGTTAGGCTGTATAGGAGCGCGTCTAATGAACCATTGAAATGCTTTAAACCTCACTGATGAAGCTGTGGAAGTTTGATGAAGTTGTTTGGCTTCATGCTGCTAAAGACCGGCTTCTTTTTTTTGGGGGGGGGGGGGGGGGGGGGGGTTCAGCCTTTGATTCAAACCTTTGAATAATCCAGAGTGCTTCAGTCATTGCTTCGAATTATGTGATATCCCACCTTCATATCTAACATTATCAATCGGTAACTGATTATCATAGCTTAGTTTGTCCACAGTAGGCTTCTTGATTTGAATTTAGCCCCAAAAAACATTATGATTCAAAGCACTTCAAGATTCCAAAGAGTGGTTCGCATTGATGTTTACCTCAAATTATGCAATTTCATTTGACGATGCAAAAACACACAGACAAAATAATAAAAAAAATGATCTGGAGGTTGGACTTGGAACATAAAGGCCGTGGAGATCTGATGCATACCAATAATTTTACTGGGTATTACGGGCAGCATGACGCTGGGTGAGTGAAACTCCTGCACAAGGAGGAAACAAGTTGAGCAACACAGAGTCAGTGCCCATGCAGCACTACAGCTGGTGAGATAGAGGAGGACCAGGGCCCAGAGTCACCCCACACTGTCCAGAACCTCCAAGCACTACTTGTTACACCTCAAGGAGATCTGAACATTGCCACGTTCTTGCTGCACACAGATTGAGTGTCGGCTGCTCAATGAGGATGTTGACAGGGTTGCCAACTCTCATGCATCTGGCATGACACGCATGCTTTCAGCATCAAGCTCAAGCTCTCACACACAAGCAAGAAATGTCATGCCAAAATAAAAATTCTTCCCGTTAATTTTTTCTTGATGACTAGATTAGACTAGACTAGACCAGACCATAACACATGGTTTCTTAAGCCCCTTTCACACCGGCTTGCATATAGCTGTGTTGTGATGTGTATGGAGTACGCTGGAAAATTGCACAGATTTGGCGTTGTCCATGTGTAGGCTGTTGTGTGATTGTGTATAGTTGTGTTCCTAGTCTTGCATACAGTTGTTTACTGCCATGTATGTAGCCTTCGCTGCCATTTTTCTGCCTCGAACAGTCCACTCCTGCCTACTTTTTGTTTTGTTTTTCTGGCATTGTGAAAATGCACTCCGTTCCCAAAGTGGTACATGAACGGCGCTGACATTTCCAGACGTACAGCGGACACAAGCTGCTGCCTCATCACAGCAGAGAGAGAGAGAGAAATCTTGTGCACAAGGGGGGAGAAGTTTAGCTCCATGACGCTACAGACCGTCTTGACACGAAGATGGATTTGATACATTCGAAAAAGTCAGAAGACATTATTTCAAGGAGTTAATGGACGTTATTAACATGCCACAATCGTGAGAGAACTTAATAAGATGGAAGTGCTGTGGATCTGCAGTCGGCAATCGCGCACGTTCTGTCCATGAGGAGGGATGGTGGACATGTCCTCTCACTGGCCATCCATCCGTGAGGAGTTAACCTGGATGTGGACATGTCCTCTCAAATCAAAATCAAATTTATTAACTTATATAGCACCAATACACGATAAATTCGCCTCAAGGCACTTCACACAACGCAACATGGAAAAAACAACAAAAATAATTAAAATATTGAAACATGATTAAAAAAAAAAAAAAAAATCGGCTGGTGATCTGTCCATGAGCAGGGTTTAATGGACTTTATTTAACTTACCACAATCTTGAGAGAACCGGAGGAAGTGAAAGCAAAGCGGAGCTGCATCCGGTGGTTGCGCGCGCGATCCATCCATGAGATGAACAGTGGACGTGGACATCGTCCTCTCGCTGACGATCTGTCCATGATGAGTGGACATGGACATGTCCCCTGAATGTGGAAGCTTGACCCGCCTCTTCTTCATCCTTGGTTTTGAAGCTTCACTGCCAGCAAAGTCCAGCGGGATGGATATAATGTATCAATGTGGTATGTAGTGCTAAAAAAACCTAAAAGGATTTTTCACCCTAGTGTAGGGTTGTGTAGACATGCTGGGGCTTGGTGTACACTACCGCAGTGTTGTGTAGATTTACATACAGCTGCGGTGTGTTGTGTCGACTTGCTTAAAAACTGCGTATGTGCTGCGTCCTGTGCTCTACGCTGAAAAAAATGAACGTTTAATTTTTTGCGTCCGCCTCGCAAAGCCCTCAGCATACTGCTGCATATGGGAGCAAAAACGTGGTATAGAGCTGCTTAAACTGGGTGTAGAACTGTTTAAACTGAGCATAGAGCTGCTTAAACTGGGTGTAGAACTGTTTAAACTGGGCATAGAGCTGCTTAAACTCAGCGTTGTCAGTACTGTGCAATACACAACTCTATGTTGGCCCCCGTGTGAAAAAGGCTTTAATGAAAGGAGAGGAGTTTAAGGCTGATTGCTGATTTGCTGAAAACCTTGCACCTCATACATCAGCTGTGCATGAAGAGTTCAGTGAGAGTTTGCTTCGGAGCTTGTTTCTGAGTCGGCCATTGATGCATGATAAAAACTTTTGTATGACAAGGTAAGCCAATAAATAGCCAAACAAATCAAATAATCTGCTGTCGAAATAAAATTAGGTCTCTTGCCACTACAGATGGAGCCTCATCAGTCTACTTGTGTGTTGAGACAGTAGGATACAGACTTTAACTAGTTGCAAACTAGGTCATTTAAAGGACAAATCCTATGTTATTTAAATGTCCTCGTTAGTAAGTATTCATGATTGTAAGTCTACATGTGCACATGCACTGAAAACGTGTGGTCGCTGATGTATATTATTGATAATTATTACTGACGAAGAAACCGAAGCCTTTTAAACCACTGAATCAAGATGAAGCAGTTGTGTTGAAAAGGTTCAGTGTTTGAAACATTTGATACAATTAAATATGATGACATCTGCTGGTCAATCTTTAACATAACCCTTGGAACAAAGTAACAGGTGTTTAAAGACATTTATTATATGGTATGGGATTTTGCCAACTTCTGATTGGCCCATTTGCCACTTTCTGAGCTGTGCCGCGCATGCGAAACGAATACACCTCGTGTGCAGCGTAGCGCTAGCTGATCAAGTGATGCCTTCTATCGATAACGACCAATCAGATAACGTGATACAATGCCTACTTTGGCTGTCAGTTTGTTGACAAGATGGTAGAAGACAGGTTTTCGTCTGTTAGCGATGCTGACTTAAAACAAATTTTACACGAAAAAGATGCGAAGAACACCCACAGAAATACACAGTCAGCAGCCAACCTATTTCACAAGTACATCACTGAAAAGGAACATGCGCCCAACTTTGAAACTTATGACAGACAGATGCTTGACAGAGTACTCAGTGGATTTTACGCGGAAGCTAGACAGGCGAATGGCGAACTTTATAAGAAAACAAGCCTGATGACTCTTCGTCACGGACTTAAAAGGCATCTCCAGTCGATCAATGGGATGTCAGTTGGTCCAGTATGACAGTAATAAAGAGTTGAAACTTGAGATTGATTTTTCAGTTTTAGTATGGTTGACAAACTCCCAATTTTCTTGTTTACCATATAATAAAGCAGTTCTAGACTTTTGATAAGGTGTACCTGTGATTATGCAGATCTGGTCAGGATGGGGTTCACAGTGTTTGCTCTGGTGACACCTGGTGACATCTGGTGTACACCTTATCAAAAGTCTATAATTGTATATAATAATATACTTGTGTTATAATGTGATTGTTCCATCATAAAATACTGTATGTAATACAGATATAAACTGTGAAATGTTTGAGCAACTAGGGACTGTTATGACCATAGCTGTACAAAATGAAGGGGGTTTGGGAGCTTCAAGGGTTTTTATTTAAAAATAAGATAATTTCAGCAGTGTTAGGCTCGAGTATGTTCCTCCTCTCCAGTTTTGGAGAAGACTCGCACAGGAACAGAAGCTGCTGGCATATGAAGATAGTTCTTGTCCATCTTCTAAAAATTGGATAAACAGCAGTCTCCATCCTCTCTATCTCTGCTTGCAAATTCACTACAGGAAGTGGTTCTGGGGAGCATTAGCATGGCTAAAACCCTTCAGAAAAGCCCCCCAGACCTCCCCCAACCACGGCACTCTTCACCTCAAGCCATTTTAAGCATTTTTCTTTATTTGTGTCTCACATTCCTGCAGATGAACTTGCTGAAAATTTCAGAAAAAGGAAGGATCATGGACATGGAGAGGAGAAGAATCAAACAGCGTTTCCCTTCTATTATTATTAGTAAACGAGGACTGTTTTTAATTAGGGTTAGAGTTAGGGTTACAAAAACTTTTGGCGTGCAATATGCGCATGCAGAGTCTGACTCCAGTCAAGGTCCCACAGTTGTCAATCCTGATGTTGATGCAGCCCTCAAAGCATCTTCTGTGGGGTGGACCAGCAACTTCAGCTCATGTGCACCTGATTATCAGTGTCGATGCTGAAAAATGTGGCCTCAAACAACCAAAAGCTAAGGGCAATGCAGTTTGGCATTCACGCAGTTTGGGATTACACCACGATCACCCAGCTCAGGAAAGAGCTGAAGTTTCTGAGGTGCCAATACCGGAAGGTAAGAGAGGAGAAAAGACCTTCCTTCGCAGAGTCCTTCGTACAACAGATGCCCATCACCCTCTGATGCACTGAGTAGCACAGAATAAGAGGCAGGGAGAGGACCTTTATGGCAAATCTCTTCTGATTCACGCTGCATCTGGAAAGTATTCACAGCATGTTATTTTTTCCACATTTTCCAAAATGTATGAATGATGGATGAAATTTATTTTTTCCCTCAAATTTCTACTCACAATACCCGATAATGACGATGTGAAACAGGTCTTTTTTGAGATTTTTTCAAATTTATTAAACATAAAAAACTAAGAAATCACATGTACATAAGTATTCACAGTCTTTGCCATGAAGCTAAAGATTGAGCTCAGGTGCATCCCGTTTCTACTGATCATCCTTGAGATCTTTCTACAGCTTAATTGGAGTCCACCTGGGGTAAATTCAGTTCATTGGACATGATTTGGAAAGGCACACACCTGTCTACATACACTCAACAAAAATATAAACGCAACACTTTTGGTTTTGCTCCCATTTTGTATGAGATGAACTCAAAGATCTAAAACTTTTTCCACATACACAATATCACCATTTCCCTCAAATATTGTTCACAAACCAGTCTAAATCTGTGATAGTGAGCACTTCTCCTTTGCTGAGATAATCCATCCCACCTCACAGGTGTGCCATATCAAGATGCTGATTAGACACCATGATGGTGCACAGGTGTGCCTTAGACTGCCCACAATAAAAGGCCACTCTGAAAGGTGCAGTTTTATCACACAGCACAATGCCACAGATGTCGCAAGATTTGAGGGAGCGTGCAATTGGCATGCTGACAGCAGGAATGTCAACCAGAGCTGTTGCTTGTGTATTGAATGTTCATTTCTCTACCATAAGCCGTCTCCAAAGGCGTTTCAGAGAATTTGGCAGTACATCCATCCAGCCTCACAACCGCAGACCACGTGTAACCACACCAGCCCAGGACCTCCACATCCAGCATGTTCACCTCCAAGATCGTCTGAGACCAGCCACTCGGACAGCTGCTGGAACAATCGGTTTGCATAACCAAAGAATTTCTGCACAAACTGTCAGAAACCGTCTCAGGGAAGCTCATCTGCATGCTCGTCGTCCTCATCGGGGTCTCGACCTGACTCCAGTTCGTCGTCGTAACCGACTTGAGTGGGCAAATGCTCACATTCGCTGGCATTTGGCACGTTGGAGAGGTGTTCTCTTCACGGATGATGCGAAGGAGATGTGTTGCACTGCATGAGGCAAATGGTGGTCACACCAGATACTGACTGGTATCCCCCCCCCAATAAAACAAAACTGCACCTTTCAGAGTGGCCTTTAATTGTGGGCAGTCTAAGGCACACCTGTGCACTAATCATGGTGTCTAATCAGCATCTTGGTATGGCACACCTGTGAGGTGGGATGGATTATCTCAGCAAAGGAGAAGTGCTCACTATCACAGATTTAGACTGGTTTGTGAACAATATTTGAGGGAAATGGTGATATTGTGTATGTGGAAAAAGTTTTAGATCTTTGAGTTCATCTCATACAAAATGGGAGCAAAACCAAAAGTGTTGCGTTTATATTTTAGTTGAGTGTATAAGGTCCCACAGTTGACAGGACATGTCAGAGCTCAAACCAAGCATGAAGTCAAAGGAATCGTCTGTAGACCTCTGAGACAGGATTGTCTCGAGGCACAAGTCTGGGGAAGGGTACAGAAACATTTCTGCTGCTTTGAAGGTCCCACTGAGTACTGTGGCCTCCATCATCTGTAAACAGAAGTTGTTCTGATCCACCAGGACTCTTCCGACAGCTGGTTGCATGTCTAAACTGAGTGATCGAGGAAGAAAGACCTTAGTCAGGGAGTTGACCAAGAATCCGATGGTCACTCTGTCAGAGCTCCAGCATTTCTCTGGAGAGAGGAGAACCTTCCACAAGGACAAACATCTTTGCAGAAATCCACCAATTAGGCCTGTATGGTAGAGTGGCCAGATGGGAGCCACTCATTAGTAAAAGGCACATGGCAGCCCACCTGGAGTTTGTCAAAAGGCACCTGAAGAACTCTCAGACCATGAGAAACAAAAATTCTCTGGTCTGATGAGACAAAGATTGAACTCTTTGGCATGAATGCCAGGCGTCATGTTTGGAGGAAACCAGGTACCATCCCTACAGTGAAGCATGGTGGTGACGGCATCATACTGTGGGGATGTTTTTCAGTGGCAGGAACTGGGAGAGGCAGCACTGTGGCTGAGTGGTTAGCATTGTTGCCTCACAGCAAGAAGGTTATGGGATTTGGTCATTGAAAGGTTGTGGCCTTTCTGTGTTGAGTTTGCATGTTCTCTCTGTGTTTGCGTGGGTTCTCTCCAGGTACTCCAGCTTGCACCTAACTTGCATGTCCAAAGACATGGAAATTAAGTGAACTGGAAATTTTAAATTGTCCGTAGATGTGCGTGCAGGTCTGAATGTGTTCGTTTGTCTATATGTGGCCCTATGACTGACTGGCGTCCTGTCCAGGGTGAACCCCGCCTCATGCCCTATGACCGCTGGGACAGGCTCCAGTGCCCCGTGCCCCTTAATTGGAGTATGCGATTGAAGAGGAGTGAGGAATTGTGTGACTAGTCAGGATTGAGGGAAAGATGACTACAGCAATGTACAGAGACATCCTGGATGAAAACCTGCTCCAGAGCGCTCTTCACCTCAGACTGGGGCCACAGTTCATCTTTCAGCAGGACAATGACCCTAAACACACAGCCAAGATATCAAAACAGTGGCTTCAGGACAACTCTGAATGTCCTTGAGTGGTCCAGCCAAAGCCCAGACCTGAATCTGATTGAACATCTCTGCACCGATGCTCCCCATCCAACCTGATGGAGCTTGAGAGGTGCTGCTAAGAGCAATGGACAAAACCACCCAAAGATAGGTGCACCAAGCTTGTGGCATCACATTCTAGAAGACTTGAGGCTGTAATTGCTGCCGAAGGTGCATCAACAAAGTATTAAACATAGGGTGTGAATACTTATGCACGAGTGATTTCTTAGTTTTTTTATTTTTAATAAATTTGCAAAAAAATGTGTGTTATGCTGTAAAGTGATGTGGCTCAGAGAGGGTGGGGGGACACAAAGGCAGACTCACACACAGGAGCATAGGATTGATCAAAAAAGGCTTTATCTCATAAACAGGCAGTTGTTCGGTACACAGTAGGAGTCAGCTTGGTAGATGTATCAGGCAGGGGTAAGTCTGAGGCATGGTCAAAAACTGGCTGAGGTCAAAAACACAGAAAGACAGAGTTCAAAGGCTGAGACAAAACTGTGATCCAAAAACACAAAGTCAAAAAAATCAGCAAGGCAATCAGGACTATGACAAAAGGCTTGGATGAGGTTTACAGAAACAGCAAACTAGCAAGAAGAACCAAACACACAAGGCTTAAATAACAGAGGTGGCAATCACAGCAAACAAGGCACAGGTTTGGGGAACAAAGAGACGAAGAGACAGAAATGGAGGTGTGGAGGGAGGAAACAAAGATGAGGTGAGCAGGTGCAAGAGAGTGCAGTCGAGTGAACACTAAGCAGACAAAAATAAACTGAAAGGCGAATCCTAAATATAATGCAAAATAATTTACACATGGAAGGAGCAAAGAAACAAAACCAAGAAAAACAAAGGTGAGAACTGGAAAGTGATCAAGACAAAGGCAGGGGCTGAAACTAATATGTGACAAAAGCAAAAACTAACAGAAATTACAAGCAATGGCTCTAGTGGCAAAATGCAACATAGAACCAGTGACTAAAGTAATCCTAAACTGAAAAACAAAAACAAAGCATCAAAGTGTAAAGCAGACACAGACAGAAAGTGACAAAAACCAAAACAGGGGAGGACATGGGACCAGACAGGGACAGACCTGACAGCATAGACTTTGCACTTGGAGTCATCTGGATTTGACCATCACACAGTGGAAATTTGTATTGTGGCCAGATGAACCACTATTTTTTTTTTTTTTTTTTTTTTTTTTGAAGAAATGGATGCGCTCTGGGACCACCCAGGACCATCCAAACTGCTATCAAGAACAAACTGAAAGGCCAAGTTCTGCATGGTATGGGTTTGTGTCAGTGCCCTTTGCAAAGGTAATTTACACTTTTGTGATGGTAACATTAATGCAGAACACTACAATGAAATTTTAGAGCAACATATGCTGCCTTTAAGATTGCTTCTTTTCCAGAAATGTCCAAGCATTCTTCAATGAGACAATGCAAAACCACATTCTGCACACATTACAAAGGCTGGGTTGTGGGAGAAGTGGGTACAGTTACAGGACTGGACTGCCTGCAGTCCTGCCCTATTGAATTTTAAAACAACAAATGCAACAATCCTGTACTGTTGCACACCTTAAAACATGTTGGCAGGAAAATGGGAAAAATTAACACCTGAAATATTTCTCTCTTTTTTTGGCATCCTCATTGCTAAAATATATTTTAAGTGTTGTGAGAAGGAACGGCAACATTACAAAATGGTAAATGCTTCATCATGCCAATTTTTTGGAATGTGTTGCAGGCACAAAAGATCAAGAGATTCCTGTGATGAGTTTGTGGAGTCATAAGATTGCTGGTCACATGAGTTTGACAATACCATATCTTTGGAGAACAAAAGTCTCCTGGTGCTTTCTGTCTTACTGTCTGGTTGTGACACTTGAACGCTAATCAGTGACTTAAGTAGACAAATAGAGTCTTTGGCACTAGATCTCTTCAGAGGATTCTTGGGTACCACTGACATAACTGTATGTCAAACAAGAGGTGATGTGTGGAAACTCAGATGAGGAGAATCACTTGCACTGTGAGAGAATGTCAGCTACAACATTTTGTGGAACCCAGTGTACAGGTGTCTCAGTGTTGAGGACCCAGCAGCTGGAGAAGGACAAGAGGACACCCACATTTCATCCAGCTACAGTTGATAGTTGCTTTCGGGAGGTTTGATGTACCTGTTGTCTGCCTAAGTGGTTGCCATCTAGAGCCTGGGATGTTTCCATATTATGGTGCATGCGGTTATGCTTGGCACCAGCAAATGCTTCCAAACTAGTGGTGGGCACAGCTAACCTTCGATAAGCTTCAATAACCACTAATCACTTAACTGAAAAGTTAGCTTTTATAACACTAAACCGATACACCACAAAAATTTAGCAGAAGCTACAGCTAATCGCTAACTTTCAGTATTGTCTCTCAACTACTGACAAGCCATCATTTCCATTCACAGCATACAACAGCCCAGCCGTGAGGTAGACGTCCTGAAAAGGAAAGCATGTTTGACTTATGGTTTTGATTCATAAATGAAATTAATCCAGATAGAATAACTACATTAATGTCAACTCTGACATTTTTACAAAGTGAAAATATAACACATATCTTTTAATTTTAAAATAATGCACTAATACTGAATGTTTTGAACATTAACACACACAGATGCCAAAATGCATTATGGGTAAAATGAGCCTCCCTTCATCACTGATTGGTTGATTTAAAAACCAACAAACAAGTGACTGTAACACGTGTTGGTTTTTACAAATAAATGCGTATTTGTAAAATATGTAATTTTTTCATTTGTAAAGAAAAAGCCATTTGCAAAACTTAAAATTCTGTTTGTTAAGTTGTGATTCAACTCGACAACCGTGTGATATAACTGGGCACCTTTCACACTGCCATCCAGTAGATGGCAGTCTTCTATGCATTTTGGAGTTAGCTGAAAAGCTAATCCACTAACAAAAAAGTTAGCTTCACTAATTAGCAGTTAGCGGATTAGTGGAACTGTGCCCACCACTGTTCCAAACCCAACCTGACCTTAGTAGTAATGTATAGCATTTGGGCAGTGGTGTTTCTTGAGATGGGCAATCTAGTTGAACCTAGTGGGCACTATGTGTTTGTGTGGGGTGAGCGCCCACCCCACACATAAACTGTCAAATAAGGCGATACATGCAGCATGTGTGCCCTTGTCCCTGGTCTATGACCGTATGTGTCATCAGTGAGTTGTCAATGTTTTCAAAATGTGACCAACAGAATTCATTTTAATTTGCTGAAACACACCTTTGAAGTGAAAATGCATGTAGGGTTCCTAATCTGTTCCTAAATGTTTCAAATCTGCAGTGATTAAACCATTACTTAAGAAAGCTAATCTTGACCCTAGTGTATTGAAAAACTATCGGCTGATATCAAATCTATCATTTTGCTCTAAAATTCTGGAAAAAGTCATGTCACGGCAGCTTGTGGACTATTTTACTGAGAATAATCTCTTTGAGCCACTGCAGTCTGCTTTTAGAAAATATCATTCCACAGAGACGGCTCTCACTAAAGTCGTGAATGACCTTCTGCTTATGATGGATTCGGACACCACTACGGTTCTGGTGCTGTTAGATCTCAGTGCTGCATTTGATACCGTGGATTATCATATTCTACTTGATAGGCTGGAAAATCATTTTGGGATTACTGGGAGTGCCCTTGCATGACTGACGTCATACTTGACCAGTCATTCTCACTGTGTTTTGTACAGTAACACTACCTCTAACCTTAGTGACATGAAATTTGGGGTTCCACTGGGGTCCATCTTTGGCCCCCTGCTTTTCTCCCTTTATATAGCGCCCCTTTGGTACATATTGCAGCATTTTGGGAATACATTTCACTGCTATGCTGATGATACTCAGTTATACATGCTGATAACTGCTGGTAATCTTGTTCACATAAAATCCTTAGAAGATTGCCTTGCATCAGTGAGAAGTTGGATGTTGAGAAACTTCCTACTTTTAAACTCTGATAAGACTGAAATGATGTTTCTTGGTCCAGTAAGACATCAGCATCAATTTGACCAGCTAACGCTTAACCTAGGCTTGTGTGTCATACATCACACTGACAAAGTGAGGAACCTTAGGGTAATTTTTGATCCTACATTGTCCTTTGACCTCCACATTATAAATATTACGAAGACTGCTTTTTTCCACCTGCAAAATATAGCGAAGATTTGTCCCATCCTGTCTATGGCTGATGCTGAGACCCTGATCCATGCGTTTATCTCTTCTAGATTGGACTATTGCAATGTTCTATTTTCTGGTTTACTGCAGTCTAGCATTAGGGCTCTTCAGTTGGTTCAAAATGCTGCAGCCAGACTTTTGACACGAAGCAGAAAGTTCGACCACATTACACCCATTTTGGCATCTCTTCACTGGCTTCCTGTCCCAGTGAGATCAGATTTTAAGGTTCTGCTACGAGTCTATAAAATTGTTCACAGACTGGCACCTCCCTACCTAGCTGACCTAATTAAACCTTACATACCAGCCTGGGTTTTGCGTTCTCGGGGTGCAGGACTACTTTGTGTCCCTAGGGTGAATAAAAAGTCTGCAGGTCACAGAGCTTTCTCTTATCGTGCCCCTGTTCTGTGGAATGATTTCCCTGCGTCAATAAAACAGTCGGATTCTGTGCAGACTTTCAAGTCCAGACTTAATACAGACTTATTTTCCCTTTCATATGGCTAGCATACTGGTATAGTTTTGTTTTACGCTTTTTACTCTTTTACTTCATTTTTTTTAGGAAACAGAGCATGCCGCAGCCTCAACTTTACCTAAATACTGGGTCTTTTAGTGAAGCTTAGGGCCTGTGTTGAGTTGCTTTGTGCTGTGTATCTATTACACAGGAATGGCTGCAGGCCGACCCCGCCTCTTCATCTTCTGTTTTCTTGGCCCACCTTTTCTTCTTCTGTGGTTCTGGCCTGCCTATTCTTCTTCTGTGGTTTTGAAGCTTCACTACCAGAAAAGTTCAGCAGAGTCCAACAGGATGAATAAAATCTTGCAATGCAGGTATGTACTGCTAAAAACCCTAAAGGATTTTTCGCCGGACTGGCGTAGGGTACTATACAGTTGTGGTGGCATGGTGTATAGTAGACCGTAGTGTTACACAGACTTGCATACAGTAGCGGAGTATTGCATAGATTTGCATAGAGTCCTGCATCCAGTGCTCTACACTAAATGTCCGCGAAAATATTAACGATGTTTAATTTTTTGCACCCATTTTGCAGACCCTTTTGTGTCCCTCAGCGTATTACCACACATACATAAGCTCGGCGTAGTCAGTACGCCGCATTACACAACTCTATGATGTCCCGGTGTGAAAGCTGTTAGCCTGCAGAAAAGTTTTGTTTCACTGAAGTAGTGATTAATGATACATTTCAACATTCAAGTGTCTTGAAAACAATGTCATGATTTAGAACTTGCACACATTACATGATGTGAGGAAAACTAGAAATGTATTTTCCTGCAAAAACAAGTGCATAAACACATGTGTGCAGACAGCACAAAAATGTAATGGTTGCTTTGCATTCCCTCTGATGTGAGAGATGATGACAGACATCAGATTGTGGAAAAAGCATAGATACTCAGTTGTCTCTCTCTCTCAGTCTCTCTTTCTTTCTCTCTCTCTCGCTCTCTTTTTTAGAAAAATCTACTTATGCTATTAAAAAACACCTATAGACCAGCTTACCAAAGCATGTCACAGAGAGCCGTCACCTGAGTATTGACCCTGAGCTGGTTGTCATTTTGGTGACTGCTCTGAGGCTCCCTCTCTTTCTAAGACAAGATAAGACTTTATTGATCTCACAGTGGAGAAATTCACATTCTAGCGGCAGACTCTGATTCTAATCCAGTTACATTTGTTCCGCAAATCTGATTGGTTAATTGTGTGAGATTTCAGGCCATAAAATATCAAGTAGACAGTGGCAAAACCTTAGACCGTTTCACATTTGATGTATAACTCCGTGACTCCTGACCGTGTTGCTGTGCAGGTGTCAATAATGGCGCTGTCAGATGAGAGCGAGAGAAACTGGCAGAGCAACGACGATGCCGAAATGCGTGGATTTAAGCTACCATACGAAAGTACTGTGGATTCTGATATGGAATTTGCAGTTGACGAGATGGAGAAATCTGTGGATCTGTTCACAGAATTTCCAGATGACTCCAGATGAATTTCTAGATGACTCCATTGCTACGTTAAGCTTCATCAAACGAATTACTAACAGAAAAATAAACTGTACAAACAATGGAATTGGGTTAGAATGTGGCTGATGATTTGCGGATGTTAATGCTGCATTACAGTCACAAATTGAGCTTTACCGGCGAGGCATTAGCGGAGCCAGTAAATTCTCAACATTTTCATTGTTGCACTTGCAGATTTTGGCATTTTTCCTGTGGAATCAAGTTTGTAACACCAACCTGGGTAACACATTTCACTCGATGTAATGTTTACATGTCCTGGAATGGCAATTAACATTCTTGAATCCTTATTGAACTTTTGTATGTTTGAGACTGTTTTATGCCATCGTCACGAAGGACTTAGCACTGACGCACCATGCCATATTGTTTTGGGAATCACTTTCATTTTTTTCACTCATATCTGTAAATAAACCAACATGCACTTGCATCCAGCATTCCAGGGATGATTTGTGACATACTAACAGGCCTCATTATGGACGCAGCATTAGTCTCTGCATGAGCTCCAGAGAATGGTACAGTCCTGGGACTGGCACAGTTATGTATGCTGGCCACTCAGCAGCAAGCTATGTGCAGATAAATGGCACCTTGAATAATCTCCAGCAGGAAACAACACCATCCGCCTCTGCTACTTCAGATAACCCATCTATCCCTCCTAGGGTGCTAATGAATGGTCTGGGACATATGTTGGAGACCTGTGACTGGAATCCTAAAGAAGGCTGAGGATTTTTAATGCAGTGGAATTTGTATTTTTATTATTCTAAAATCATAGTCAATTTATGGATCTCTGCCATCTTACCAGGCTTCATGAGATCGGTGAGACAGAGGAGAAATGGGATGGTGGAGGGAAGAGGAGTGCTTATATTAACATAAACTGTTTTTTGTGACTCAATTCAAGGCTGTTTTTGATGACTCAGCAGTTGGGCAGGAACATGGAGGGCACCTACTGCAGCTTGGTTAAAGGCCTGCTCACACGGCACTAACGAAGGATAATGAAGCCCAAACAAAACAAGAAATCTGAACTTTCATTTACTTTCATTGGCATCGTTTAACCTTTGTACAGCTTTGTTCCTGGAGCTGGCGCTTCGTCAGGACCTTTAAACTGTCAAAAAATTTGAACGAATGCTGCAGAAAACCTCAATTTGTCCGTATTTCGTTTTGCTGTTGTTCTTGACAATTTCTTATAGTTTGCTTAGTTTTTGTAACTTTAGCGTTTAGTTTGACTTCGTTTGATCAGCTGAATGTTTTCATACAGTACAGAAGCCAGGTTGTGAACACTGCTGTGGAGGAGAGATGCAGCTCCTCCGTGGGCAGTGCTGATTGTGGTGTGGGGCTTCTGCCATTGCGTGTGATGGGGCGAGTGAAGCTGCTGTCATGCAGTGGTGCTGGATGGCCAGGAAGAATTTGTCGGCCTCCTCCGCCAGTGCATAGCAGTCCGTGATCGTGGTGTTGGCCAGCGCTGCGCACCTGAGGTGAGAGTTGCACAAAAAGTGCGGCCAGGAGCAGCAGCATTCTGTCCTGGTTCTGAGCCCGCATGCACAGTGTCATGCAGCTTCTCCACTCCACACGGAAGCAAGTATTTTCACATTGTTTTATTTTATTTCATTTATTTTATTTCATTGTTCAGACTGAGACGTAATGAGCAGATGAGGGGCTGCGAGTGTTGGAAGAAGAGGAGGCTCTGCAGTGGAAGAAGAGGAGGCTCTGTTCACAGCAGAGACTTGAACCATCAGAAGCAGATGAAATCAACGGATTACACCTGTAGTTGACCTGTAGCTGACCTGTAGCTGACCGTGTCGGATCGGTACAGCAGGAGACTCAAACCAGCAGACGCAATGAAGGGATTACACCTGTGCCGGCGCTGTAACCTGACACCAAACTGCCGGTGTGACAAAGGGACTTTTCTTCAGCCAGGACAAGGAATTAAATTATTTTCAGATGTTGTTTTCCACATTCAGGCTTCATGTGGATACGTTTTCATCAGACTGAAGATGATGTCACTGAAAGGTAAGACTTTATACTTACACCTTGTGTGAATGGTTTTAATATTTAATAATAACATGTTATGCTACAGTACACTAACTGTATTCAAGAAGGAAACAAGATTTATTTTAAAAATAGCTGATAATTTCAGTCCCTTGTATCATTTTTCAGATTTGAAATGTATGTACCTGTTTCTAAGAAAAAAACATAATTAAAAAACTTTCTCATTACTTTCGTCTGATGTCACAGGCCATAAAAAACTTAAAAAAAAATTATCAGTCGACTATGACCACAGTGCTGGGGGGAGTATCATCTCCACCCGCATGCTGAAATCACCTGCATTATTTATTTTTTTATAATTACCATTCTGTGTTCTGAATTCTGCCAATATCATCACTGTTGTCAGACTGAAGGTTTTACTCCAAGGTTTAGTCTCCCTCATTGTGCTCTAAATACGGCTCAAAACCATAAGGCTGTGTCCCCACAGCTTCTTCAGAATCACCTTCAGACTGGACTTTCCACATTAAAAAACAGTCCGAAAACAGCTCGACCTCCACTGTGTTTACATTTGATTTGGGCTTGAATCAGCAGGTCCCATTCTCCCGATGACGTAGCAACGATATGGCCACAGCTGAGGGCTGAAACAGAGCGCAGGCTTCAGACAGTTGTTTATCCTTCACCTGCGCACTTATCTTTGACTTTTATTGTTCAGGATTTTTTTTTAAATATCAACATTTCATTATTTGTAGTGATTATTTGTGCACATTTTTTTGGTGTCACCTACTCTTTAACACAATTTTAAACAGAGCCTTGGTTTATGATTGCTATTCCAGAATCTGATGGCAGCGTACCTAAAAGAACGGAAGCCTAGGTGGCCTTGTCCACATTAACATGTTTTTGTCTGAGGCCGGTGCTTGAAACAAAACCGGCACATGGCTGTATCTAAAAGTCTACTCTCCATACTGACCTGTGTAGAATTGTTCATGGCCATTTGAAATCTTCTCCTTTCCAGAGCAAGCTTGAGCAATGCCATCATGTGGCAGGAGGTGGGTTGAGAAGCTGATAGACTAGCAGACGCTAACATGGTTGTTTGGGGAAACTGGGACTTATTTATTCAGGTTTATCATATTTAAACAATCTATGAACATTCTTTATTGACTTATGTGTGTAAATACTTACCTGCTTTCACCTCATTTGGATGCAAATAAAACTAAAATATCGCTTGACCATAACAACAGCTACACAAACAAGTGTGTAAATAACAGCAGATTACACAAAATACCACAAATTTTAAATACACATAAACAAGTAAGATGCCCATAAGGACACGGGACGCAAGTTGATTTTTGGCTGTCAGCCCATCTTATTTTCAGCAAAAGTTAACTTCTCAAATGAATAAACAGTTAAAACCTTGCCGCACGTTTGAGCTACTTTTGTCACCATCTAACGGGCGATACGAGCATTTCAGGGCATCTGTACATTTACACAAAATAGAGTTAAAAAAGCCATTTATGAATGTTTCGACATCTCAGGAGAGCTTCATTGAACAGTTCCTGTGGATCAAAGATACTTGTTGACACAGGTCCAGGCAAACCCAGTTCAAACCAAATTTATTAGACAGTTTAATGAAACCTGTCCAAAGTCACAGGATGTCCAGACACCAACAGGATTTTCTCTACAGATAACAGCTCAATAAACCTAAAATCTCAAGCAGCCAGACACAAAAGATCAAAGGTCATAAAAATGGCCAACATTGGGATGTTCTTCTCTGTACTTAGCTTTTCAGTCAGAAGCTTTAGGTCAATCTATACATATATTTTTCAGAAATCATAGCTTCAGTAGTTGTAGCAGGAACTCACAGACATTATAATGAAGTTATATTTTCAGAAATCACTCACCAGGTTGCTATTTCAACACAGACGGCTGGAACATCTTAGTAGTTGCTGGAACATAGTTACAGTAGTTGATAAATCGTTCTTGCCATGATTGTTTCTGTATGACAACGTTGGTTTTCCTCCCACACATAATTGAGTCACGTTTAGCTCATCGGATCTTTAGTTATTGATCCATTCAGATATCGTCAACGTTCGTGCAAGACGTTGGACTTGTGAGGTTGGATGAAGTTGGATGGAATGTTGACGGTACGGGAACTATGCAAATGATGAGTAACCGTCAAGACAGAAAGCAAAATGGAATACAGACAAATTGAAGTTGTGATCGGGATTTGTTCACATTTTTCAACACTTTGAAAATTCTGATGAAGTGCCAGCTACAGGAACAAAGCTGGACGATGGTTAAATGATGTCTCTGAAAGTCAACGTAAGTCCAGATTTCTTGTTTCGTTTTTGGCTTCAGTGTCATTCGTTAGTGCCGTGTGACCGGGGCAGAAGATTGCACTGTAAACATGCTACTTGGCACCTGTCTGTCCCATGGAGCATCTCGCAATCGCCAGCCTGGAAAGGAAACGATGGAGTCTTCTAGTTCATCACGGATGCTAACGACCAGTAAACAGTGGTTATGTGTCAGTTCAGGGGCTGCATCCTTCTGAGGCTGTGTCTTACAAAGATCTGGCCCTTCTGAGATTGCAGATGTTGAACAAACTGTTCCAAAATGAGACCCAGAGACACAAAAACTAATGCTAATGCTAACTAATGCTAAACATTCATTCATTCATTCATCTTCTACCGCTTAGTCCAATTAAGGGTTGCGGGGGGCTTGAGCCTATCCCAGCAGTCATAGAGCGCGAGGCAGGGTACACCCTGGACAAGACGCCAGTCTGTCGCAGGGCCACAAACAGACAAACACAGACACACACACACACCTACGGACAATTTAGAGATTCCAATCCACCTAACCCGCATGCCTTTGGATGTGGGAGGAAACCGGAGCATGTTATCTTAAATATATCTGAATTCTAGCTGTTGCCTGATATAGCACAATTAGTGTCTGATGTTACTTCTATTTAACTGAAAATTGATATTATTTGTGGACTGGGTATGTAGATGGTGGTTAAATAAACTGAATTGTAAATTATTATTTTTAATGAGTAATAAAGCAAAAATCTGTCTATGCATGTGTGTTTTTGTAACATTTATATGAGTGAAGTGACGCGCAGCAGCGTGAAGCTCGCTCATGGTACACGGAGACCCAAACAGGAAGTGCTACATTTTGAGTCCACAGTGAAAATGGAAATGTCAAATGTTAAACACTTCCTGGCATGGGTGGAGCTGGAGCGGAGGCCAGGGTTGCACTGAACTCCCTTGAAATCTGATTGGACACAGATGATTGACATGTCACGGCACCTCACGTCTGGTTGAAAAGAGCTGTATTTTGAAATCAGTGACACATATTGACTGCTAGGCCCCTCCAGTACAGTAGCTGGTGCTGTGTACCACAAAAAGTTCTAATACACCTTAGTAGAAGAAGAAAAATGTTTGACTCACGGGCCCCAAATGACACCAGATACTGGTGAGTAAATGACCATATTTTTGCCAGAAATTAGGTCCAGGTTGTTAAAAACAGCATTTCTCCTTTAATTCGGGTTGCCTTATATATACGTGTTTTCCCAGTGACTTTTAAATGAGCAGGCAGTTGTTGATTCATGAGATATAACATGAAGATGCTCAGGCTGAAAGAAATACAGGTAATTTACTCCTCCTCTGTTCTGTAAAAAACCTGAGTAACCTCTTCATTTTGCTCTCTGAAGGAAACAGGAAATGCCAAATGTCAAACACTTCCTGGATTGACAGCAGACGGGATCTCATCGAATCTTGCAGGAATTCGGTGGCAAGTTCAGACGGAAACAGGAAGTGCCAAATTTTGAATCCACACTGAAACAGGACATGTCAAATGTTAAACACTTCCTGGATCAGGGCTGTGAAATGAAAACTGTGGGGGTATAGGCCCGAGCCAGGGTCTCGTGCCCCGTGGGATCCCAGAAACCAAATTATTTTTTTATCTAATGATACATTTTCAGCATCTCCTGGAACAAAAAAAATCTCAAAATTAGTGCATATTTAAATGACCCTGTATTCAACCTTTCATTTGAACCGCCAATGAAACAGCAGAATGTGACGTGGAAGTAGGAGCTGGAATGAGTTTCCTTTTAATTGTAAACCAAATTATGCATTAACTCAGAACAATTAATCATGAAGACTGAAAAGACTGTTAAAGCATTTCAAAAACCACAGCTAAAGTGTGTAGAATATTTTGAAAATCATGGTAAAATATCAATAACATTTATAGTAAAAAGCAATATATTCTTGTGTAAATAACTGTAAATCCACTTAACAGCACAGTGTCTTTTTCCAATGAAAAAAAGCCTACATTAATTAAAAACTCATTTATATTCTTGTGTAAATTCCTGTAAATCCATTCAAAGCCAGTCTTTTTTCCAATGAAAGAAAGTCTAGATTAATGAAAAAAGTCACAGAATCTTGTCTAAAATCCTGGTTGAACAGCACAAAGTTTATTTTCCAGAAAGAAAAAAATTCTTACCATGTTTCTTGATGGCACAGTTCACTTTTCCCGTTTCATCTGTGTTGATCAAGCCAGCGATGATTCCACGGATTCTTATCCTTATCAGACTTTTTCAAACAGTCTTTCTCAACATCTTCTCTGTGTCCGACGTCGGTCCCTGACACAGACATGCTGCACAAGTCTTCTTTTAAAAACTTTAGAACTCTAAAAGTTTGCGATGTCCACATGCTACGTTTAACTTAAAGCCTAGTTTACACATAGACGGTTGTGTCGGCGGGCAGTACGTAGACTGAAGTTCGTGGTAGTTCTGGCTGTTTTTGCGGTGGAAAGGGGCGGAGCATTTCGCCGGCATTTTGGCCGCCGTACTATCCGCAAATACGCGGATAAAACGCAGCTAAATCCGCCGAATAAAGCGGCGTTTTGATGCCGTAGCATCCGGCACACGTCAGGCAACGGGGGTTAATACCCAGTTCTATCCTTTACAATCGCAGGTTAAGACGCGCGTGAGAACGGCGGTGTTCTGCTGCCACCAATAATGCCCTCTGTACATCTGGATTTATCCAGGCAAATCCTGCATACTTCAGGAACTTTTGCATATAGGCACTGCCCCCAGAGTATAATAGGCTGAAGCCTCTGTCACTGCAGGGGGAGGGAGATCATACTCAGCCTTTTCTTCTCCTTCCTTTTTCCCCTCCTCAACGTGTTGCTCGTCTCCACCACAGGGCTACCCTCTGCTTCTGAACCAAACTTCTTGGTAAGTCCTTGCCACTGCCAATTTTCTTTTAGGAGGCATACTGGAGCTTCTCTACAAAAATATGGAGCTGGCTGTGAGTGGGAGGCCTGCATGCAGCGCGCTAGCGTTTTTATATTGACTGCCGCCTATCGGCCGTTTGGAATGCCGTTAACCGGGAGGTGGCGCTTAGAACGGCATACTGTCCGCTAGTGCTGCCGTTTTGTCTGCCCCTGTTGCCGGTTAAAACGCCCTTGAGGACGCCGATGTGGGCTGTATCGCCGTTTTACACGCCGTTGATTAGGGATACAACGCTGGCCACCAATTACGGCGGTGTAAACTGCGGCACTACAGGAAGGGGCAAGATGAAACGGCGATTAAAAAGTATCAAACGCCGTTGTTCGTGTTGTCTCCGTCGTCACGCGAATTCTCCGGGAGCGCTCCCGGAATTATTCGACATGTTGAATAATTTTTTCGACGATTCCCGGTAAAGCTGGAACTAAGCCACGCCCCCTAGTGCCAGCGTTAACAACGGTGTGTGATCCTTAAGACGGCCAAAAACTCTTCCGGGACACAGCGGCACCACAGCAACCAACCAGTCCCGCTTTACGACAACTGTCACAACAGCCCAGGCTTTTTTCTCCATCCGAGGACACTAATTTGTATCTGTAACACACAGATCAGTGTCCGCAGATTGCTGTAGACTTACAATATAAAACTTGCATGATGTCGTAAAAAAAGAACACCTTGTGATAGACATTTTAAAAACTCAGTGTTAAACACTAACACCCCCCACAGTCCACAGTGAAACAGGAAATGTCAAATGTTGAACACTTCCTGTATTGACAAGACAGGACATCTCATGGGATCTCATGGGAATTTAGTGGCAATTTAAGACTGAAACAGGAAGTGCCAAATTTTGAGTCCACAGGAAACAGGAAATGTCAAATGTGTTTAACTTTGGAAAGTTTTTTATTATTATTTTAAATAGTTTCCCCCTGGTTTTGATCTGTTTGTTTTTTTTAATTAACCTGTTCTTTGGTATGTTGTTTTGGAGGGCACTGTATCCTAACGTTATGATGAGTGCAAAATGTGAGTGTGGTATTATTACTGTTTTAAGAATGTTTAATTTTCGCTGTTGCTGCACTTTATGTGAAATCATAGTCATATTGTATATCATATTGATATGACAATATTGTGATATGATAATTTGGCCATATTGTACAGCCCTACTGTCAACTAGCTGAAAACTTTGAATATTAATTTACATCTACATTTAAAATATGCTTAAAGTGGCAGGGGGATAAGAGGGCTGTAATTAGGGGGTCTAAGTGTGCGGAAGCTGAAAGGTTTTAGCCATGCTAATGCATTTGCTAAAAAAGTCTGAAGGACCTAAATAACATGGTGAGGTTCACCCAAGGTGAAGTGGGCTTTTACTGGGAATATATAATGCAGTTCTGAACTCAGTTTCTTCAGCCCTGAATGTCCTCCAAGAAGAATCATCTGTATACAGGGTTTCCTGCTGTTGACTCTCCACCAGCTGCAGGAAAGGTTGAGTAGGCTTCAGTTGACCAGCGAAGTCTGTGAAAAACTCCTTAAGGCCCTTTAAAATGACATGCAGAAGCATTTTAGGATGTCATGAAGGGCCCAGATACCATCCTCCTGTTGAAGTTCAGGACAGGCTGGACAGCAGAAGAAAGCATCTGAAAAGGCAGTAATAAATTGTCATTAGTTCAAGAGGGGATCATCTGGCGCTCATTTAGGCTGTTAATCTATGAACAGTTGTTGTAGGACGTTTACATACACCCATCATGGACATGAATGTCACAGTAATTTTGGGCTTTTAATGATGTCTTTGAACTGTTCTTTTTCCAGGGTGGAATGATGTACAGCATACATCATGAATGACTGTAAACAAGTTTAAATTTATTTTAGATCTTCTCCACAAAGAATGGAGAGATCTGTCATTTATATCGTAAGAACATTTCAGCTGAGAGAGACAGAATCTGTACATGAGACCTGGGGCCTCATGACTCCACAAGCTCTTCCCAGACACCTCTCGATCTTAAAGGACCCAAAGACATGTATGTGACTGCTGAGATGAGTGAATGTCTCTACAAGTTCAACATTTTTACCACAGTCTGTTACGCTGAATTTTTTACGAGTAATTATACACACGTGGTGATGATGATGAAGTGGTATAAAGGAGGATTTTCTTAAAAAGAACACCTAAAAGGTCAACTACAATTTGCCAGAAGGTATATCTGAGATGCAAGCCTCAATTTCATCCATGATGAAGGCCATGGAAAAAGTACTAGTACTTCTACTATTAAACTACTACTAACACAAATAATACTAACAATAATAATACAAAGGATTTCATAGCATGTTGAAGGGTGATGTAGGCGGTGTGCAATTTTGTGTGTCTTCATAATCCAAGGGGGATAAGGGCACGGTACGGGAGGCAAAGTCTTCACTGTGGACTGCAGTGTTTTAAGACTCAGCCTTTGGGCAAAAGCTCATGTGGCAGGTCTTGTTTTTCAGGCTGTGGAACCTTTTGTTGGAAAGGGTGTGGGATGGGGGGTTTATGGACATTTACAATTCAGTTAGTCACATCTAGTAGATGGTATGTTTGGTGAGGAGAGGTGTATCAGTGATGTACTCTGCAGGTTCCCCGACCTGCTGTGTAGTCGGATAACGTTGGAAACTCCACTCTCGAAGCTGCAGTAGAAAGTGCTGAGGAAAGATGATGGAAGGATCTTTCTCAGATGAACTAGGCGAAGAGTTCCGTTTTGCCTTCTTAACCACCGTGGTGATGTAGCAGCTCGTGCACACGAAGAAAGCTGTGCTTGGCCAGTCGTCCCACAATACTTATTTCCTTTGTTTTAGAAACACAGTCAAATTATGACTTGCACCAGCTGCTTCGCCTCTACGCGCTGAGTTATTACCCACTACAGCGATCTTTATGATGGTGTTTGTGCTGTACTTTGCACAATGGCTGTACGTCGTCTTGATGAAGAGTGCACAAGAAGAAGCCATTGCTCAGTCTGATGACACTGGGGGTGTTGACCTGGATCTTAACTTGTGATCTGTCAGTTTGAAAGTCCAGATAAAGGACATTAAAATTGTTGTATTGGGTATGCTCAGTGCGCAATGCTCCAGATGCACCCCCCCAAGCACACGTTTCCAGCTTCAAATTGGTTAATTGGTTTGCTTTTATCCTATCAATAGTTCTCTGATGTTCATCCTGGCTAATCCTTTCTAACAGCCATGGCATAGGCGTTCAGAGATATTCACTTCAATTACAAGGACAAGCATAGCAGAGGTGTCAAACTGATTCCAGAAAAGGCTAAAAGGGTGCAGGTTTTCTTTGCACCACCAACTCCAGCAGGTGATTTCACTGATTAACATCACTTTGACCAGATGGGATGAGTTCATCAATGAAATCACCTGGTGGAGCCGGTGGTGACAAAGAAAACTTACAAAGAAAACCCCTTTGGACCTTTCTGGAATCAGTTTGACACCTATGGCGTAGGATGAAGCATAAGATGGAGTCAGTTGTCATATTCCATAAAAATTTCCTTGACTAACTTTAAAAACAACTGTATATTCAGCTCTGAGGTTCTGATACATATAGGTGAAGACCAGCGAACCTCCAGCGTTGGGCCTTGTTGGCGTCTCTTACACCCCTATTCCACAGGGCACCATTTTATTATGATCCCCACCATCCAGAATAAGTGCAAAAATGGGATGAAATGGTTCCTATTAATCTGACTTATAAAGTGCAGACCTGGCAACTGGCAACCCACTTGGAAACAAAAATAAAGCTGCTCCCAGCTGTGTTAAGCCGCTCACTAAGAATACCCTGTTTAAAGACGTTTGAACATGACTGAAGCTGTAAAGACTACAAACACCTGGAAGTGACTGTATAATGACACTGATTTAGTGAATCGGGATGAAATTTTTGAACAGCTCAAAAATTTCACGTCAGTTTCAAAACTGGTGCTGATGACGGTCATAGGCCTCGGCTTTGGTGGACTCCAAGGGTACAGCTGCTTGTGAGAAATAAACAAAGGCGGCACTGTGGCTTAGTGGTTAGCAATGATGCCTCCCAGGAAGAAGGTTGTGGGATTGTTTCCTGCCCTTTCTGTGTGGAGTTTGTTTCCTCCCACAGTCAAAAGCCATGCTGTGGAACATCTAACAGGCACAACTGATGGAAATTAGCTGAAGGCTATAACGTGGCTTGTTTACTTCAGTGTATGGTGATGTACTTAACCAAATCCTTTGTTTTGCATTATCCAGTAAAATGACATCACACTGCTTCAGTACAAACATAAAATTTGAAGCCAAATTTTGTGGTTTTGGAAGAAAAAGAGATTCCCCTGTACTGCATTTAATTTGTAACAGTAATTCCACCCCCCACCCCCCAGAAAAAGAACTTCTAATATTGTGCACATTTCAGATATTCATAATTTGATCACAATCATGTCCTTCCTATAGCATGTGCACAAATATGACACACAACAACAAACACCAAAATTAAACACAAAATAGTCCCTTTATTATTTTTTTCTACCATAAGACTACACAGGGTCACTGATGTAGCTCTAATCTGCATGTTATTTACAGCTTACTTCGATGCCTTCTTATTTACACAGTCAAAGAGAAGCACTAAAAACACAGTGTTGAGAACAAACCAAAAACTTAAAAAAAAAGGTCAGTCTCAGGACGCGACACATTTTGCTGTGCAACATTCCACAATGCAAATAGCCTTCATTCATGTAAGCTGCACATACACATTTTTTAATTATTATTTTTCAAAAGAAAAAAAAAACAGCCACTGAATCAACCAACAGCATAAAAAACCCCAACAACTGTGAATTATTTGATTCAATTTTGTACAGTTGAGACACTCAGTCATGCTCCGCCCCCACACACAAACACAGACAAGTAAGTTCATGGTGGAAAAACAAAGTTTGCAGTGGCTTGGCATAGTTCAAAAAGTACCAGAAGTCAACTCAATGACACCATTTCCAAAATAGTCTCGACACCTTTTGAGCTTTCACCGAACATCAGTTTTTAAATTGTTCTTCGGACCGACAGAGACATACTGAAGTGAGAGTGCATCCACCAGATGACCTTTAGTCTGTAAACACGAACGAGCACGCCGGTACCTCTGATGCGTTTCAGCATTACAGATGCACTACGTGATGACGAGTTCTATTCTGGAGAATGAAAGCACTTTGTACGCTGACCCGCGAGCAGCACTTAGGACAAAGGCAACGTGAGTCTCGTTTCACTCACAACACGACGCCACGAGCCAACAACGCAATTTTATGTCACCACAAGACTCTGTGTATTCTCACCGTCTGTACCCATGGGATCAGAACGTGCAGTTAGGAATACTGACAAAACGCTGCCTGTAGAACGCTTTTCATGAAAAACACAGTAACCCATTTAACTAAAACCACCTTTCATAGTTTATTTCATGTGTTGAAACAGCCTTAAGAATTGTTCATGTACAACAATTAACAATAAAAGGGACAATAGTTCACATTTTTTTTAAATTCACATTTGTTATACTGTTAATTCATATAGCTATTTATAAAAGAAAACTAAAGGTAATCCAAACCCATTCCTGTAAAATACCTTTTGTTGTTTAATACAGACATTCCACAGTATTTTCTCACAGGGTTCCCTCATGTTGTCTGACCACAGTCAAATAAAAAAAGAGCAGAGAATAATTTATTCCAGCTTTTCTTTTTCTGCTTCGGAACAAATTCTAGGAAACAAACATACAAACAAAAAAAGATAACATACACACATTTTTTTTCTTTTTAAAAGGTGGCCTCGTATCCATTTTTTAACTTAGTAATTTACGCTTGATTAACTTTCCTACAGATGTGGCACTGCAGCCTTCCAAGCTAACGTCACAGACGAGCGTTATGCCTCGCCCGCAAAAAAAATGTACAACACATCACACAAATGAAGGTGCTTCGACAGGTTTGGCCGGGGTTTTGGTGAAGGACTTTACCGCCAACAGAAATCTGCCTCATTATTTATGGATGGCCGCGGCTATGAAGTTTTCAAGTATAAAAAAGAAGTGATTAAAAGAGAAGGAATCTCCTTGGCTGAAACGCGGAAAAGGCAGAATGGAGCGAGCTTGTGAATAACAATCTGCAGCTTTGGCAGCAGAGTCAGCCAGTCACCACAATGCATTACCGATCCTCCTCTTTGACTCCTTTGAACACAATCTCCAGCGGGGACGAGGAAATGGGTGTCAGAAAAATAAGTCACAGACATCGCAAGTGTTCGTCCTCTAGCAGCCACACTTAGAGGGCAAGGACTGTTAAAGAATCTTCAAAAGGAGAAGGGCACTCTTCTATTAATACAGTGCAACCGATTGCAACCATGGGGTTTTTTTTGTGTGTGTGGTTTTTGTGTTTGTGTGGCTTTTGTTTTTGTTTTTTGTTTTTTTGTTGTTGTTTTTGTTTTATTAATTAAAAACCAAAACTTGAGCACAGTCAAAGAAAAAAAAAAGTGGTCATGTACACAACTGTCTTTGGCAAGAAGTCCCATGTCCTACATGTTAGTCTGTCTCTCCGGAGGCTCGTGCTCATGTCACCTTCGGCCCATTTCGCTCTGTCTCATGAAATGAATGTTGTTGACGCTGTCTGCCAGCTCGGGGTACTGGTCAACTGACACCACATAGTATCCCTCGTAGCCCTGCACCTTCCCCGAGCCCAGCAGTTGCTGCTTCTCCCCCTCGGTCCAGGTCCGCGAACCCTCCTCTCCGTCCCGCAGTCTCTGACGCTCCCGAGCCCAAGCCTGAGTGATGGCTCTCTGCCGCGCCAGCTCCAGCACGCGTGCTTTCTCCTCCTCCACACTGCTGCCGTAACGCGTATTCAGACACAGCGCATTGTACTGGAGCTGGATGTCCGTAATGCGCCTAGTCCTGCCGTTGAGAACGGTGTTGACCTGAGACACCGTCACATTGACGCCGGTCTCCAGCGTGCGCTGGCCCACCGTCATGCCAAGTAGGGACAGGTCTCCTTCCACTGAACCCATTTTGACAAAGTAGTGCATGTCCATCCCAGCAATCGTGAAGTGGAGAGTCTCGAGGTAGAACGCATCGTTCAGGACTGCAGCCATGCGCCGACCATCCTCGTTGGCTAAACTGATGATGTCAGAGCTGATGCGACTGTCTCGAATGGCAAATTTGACTCCCTTCCCAAAAATGGAGCCAGCTGAAGCAAAGATCTTCTTGCCTTCAGTCTGAGGACAACCAGCACTTTTGGCTCTGTAGATCTGACCAAATCGCTCCAGCTTCACAAAGGCTTTCAGCTGCCTCTGGACCTCACACTGGATGCCCAGCACCGACTGCAAGACAACGAGAGCTCTGGTTAGTCACAGCACAGTCCTACACTACACACAGAATCAAACATCCTGCTCTGACCAAGAGTCACACAAAGATACACACATCACTTGATTTCCTTCTTTAGATGTCTGGTGGCCTCATGCCTCGACTGGCTTCCTTTGGTGTAACATTCACATCCTCATCCTCATCTGTATGGGGCTAAGAGCACTGCCTGCAGAACTGAATGTTTCTCCAATCTGAGACTCCTGCTGCTTCATTAACACTTCAAACATTTCAAATTCACTGCTCCAACAAATGAGCACGAGCGTCTCAGTTGGTTTTACAAGTTTTTTGTTTTTTTTTAATAACATGACTAAATGATGAACTCTTGTCACCTTGTGTGACAGCTTGAAATATGTTCCTGGGTAAATGTGATGGAATTAAAAACTTTTTAAATGATCCATTCTCTGTATTCCTGTATTTTTCTTGGAGATGTGTTTCAATGGTCTGGATTAAGATCATCACATTCATAATTCCAAGACTATAAAACACAAAACGTACAGCCACTTGTTGCATAGTTACCTACATCAAGGAAGTAGTGTTTTGGCAACATATGTTTGTCTGTTTATCAATAGAATATCTCAAAAAAGGTATGATTGTAATTTCACTGACATCTGGTCAGGAGTTAGACCTTGGGCCATGAAAGAGTAACATTTTGAACCAGCTTCATTAATGTAACGATGCTGGGCTTCATATGTAATTTTATTTGATATAAGGAGTTGCACATTTCAGCTTAGATTTTCTGTCAACCCAGCAAATACTATATTTTTAATAATGATTTCTGAAGTCTTTCCACTGTCCACACATCATTTTGAAAATATGATGAAAAGGCTGTGTAATTCACAGAATAATAGACAACTAGCGCATTGTCCGTGAGGATCCACATGCTCTAGATTGGGTCGTGTTTATAAAAGAGGTAGCTGACATTTTTCAAGGGTGACAGTAAATTGTGCAGTTTCTGTAATGACTTGTAATGGCATGTGAGTCCAGAATGCTTTTAGAACCTTAGTACTCAACAGTTTTTAGAGGAAGAACTCAACCCTTTTATTTCCTGTTAATTACATAATTTTGAATGTTAATTTACTGTCTCAATGTATTTATAAATTGTTTAGGTTCTTGTTATCATATACATACTATTATTACCTCTGCCAAGGAGGTTATGTTTTCGGTTGCGTTTGTTTGTTTGTCTGTCTGTTTGTCAGCAGGATAACTCAGAAAGCTTTGAACGGATTTTGATGAAATTTTGTGGAGTGGTTGGAAATGAAAAGAGGAACAAGTGATTAAATTTTAGTGGTGATCTGGATCATGATCCGGATCCAGGAATTTTTTAAACGATTCTTCATCATTGCGGGATAAGGGGAATTTTGACATTCTAGTTTCTAACTCCACAAAAATAAGGCAGAAAGTCTTGAAAAAAATGAGGGTGTAACATAGTCAAATGTTCTATCAAACCTCAAAGTTCGGTGATGATCGGATCCAGATTCTGGATCTGGTGATCCAGAATATGCAAAAATATAGGGAAAATAGAAAATGTGTCAGTGTGAGTTGACAAATGAAGCTAGAGATGCACAACTAACACCAAATTGTAGCTGAATCTGTACTGATTCAGTAAGGTAGCTTCAAATGTTATGGAGCTAGATCCAGAAGAAAACCGCCATTACCGTAAAATCATTTTTATACAACTTTTGAACTAATAAAGACATAAAAGTGATTCCAAGTTCTAGTGGTATGTTTTCATGGTCGAGGATGTCAAATATACAGGAAAGAAAAGTGTATGTATCATAGTTTTGGTTGTAACAGTGAATTGTTGAATAGATCACTGTGCCAAGGAGGGAATCTCTTTAGGGTCAGTGACCCTATGGCCTTGGCAGAGGTTTACACTCTCTGAGTGCTTCTAGTTTCTATTATTATTATTATTATTATTATTATTATTATTATTATTATATTTTATTCTTACTTCTATTTTGTCATTTGATTTTAAATGGCCCACAATGGAAATAAGTGTTTTCACTTTCTCGCGTCATCCATGTATTTTTAACATATTTACAATTACATTATGTACTTACATTGAACTTACTAAATGCACACACGCATGCATGCATGCGTACACGTACACAGACGCCACTTCACGTTTAACCCTCTGGGGCCGGCGCCATCATATACGATGGCCAAGACCAAGCTTTACTAAATTATAAACAACTATTTAATGATATGAGATAGAAATTTACTTTTTTTTGCTGAAACGTTAACTCTGTGGACTTTCGAGCCAGCCATCGGCCATCTTTGTGCTCCTCATAGAAGCTGTGTGATGACGTGTGCAATGTGAGTGTCCAATCGGAATTGGTTCACCGTCACATGATTTTCCAAAATCCAATCGTAGGGCAGATTTACCTCACGTGAAAAGCCAAAGATTGTTTTCAGGAGGGATATGTTACTAGTTGGCCCGTCTGAATAGCCCCCTCAGTGCTCCAATGAGTACATACTATTAGTACATACTCAGTGCACCCTGCATCATTACGCACAGCCATCACTGACTACGTTTACATCCGGCCAATAACCCTTTCATAACTGGAATATTAGCAATAACCCGGTTGCACACAGCCATGTAAATACCCTCAAAAACCCGAATGATCATTTTCCGGTTTTTAAAAACCCGAATAAGACCCCTGGGTTACTCCTTTTCTAACCCGAATATCAGGTCATATAAACGCGAAAGGAACATTATTTTGTGTTCTGCGCATGTCCTATTCATAAGGAATCTTGCTCTTTTGAGTACGGCAACTACTTGTATGCGACGCGCACAACCCACCGGACGCATTGTGTTCTGCGTCCTTATCAGGCGGGCCGGGCGCGGCACCGGTCGGCATCACCGCGATTGCTCTCACTGCCTTCGATGCGCGGGCTTGGTAAAACGTCACAGTGGGCCACTCACACCACCCCCTCTCTGCTGTGCGGAGCTGCGCCAAATCTGGCAACAGGTCCAGAGACTACGCTCGCTGTTTTGATGCGGAGGCAGCCCGCAGGAGAGAAAAGTGAGAAAAATGTTAATGCCTGTAGTGAGGGGTTTTACATGAAGCAGGATTATATGAAGCAGGATTTGCACGAATGCCAGACCAAATCAAGCACCGGTGGAAGATGTGCATTGCTATTTAGATGGGGATATTCCAAATGATACCAATGACCATGTATACAGGAGTAACTCTGTCTCCTTAAGCATGTAAACGGGTTATTCCTAATGATTCAGAAACCAGAATATTGACCTTAACCCAAATATTAACGGCATGTAAACGTAGTCAGTGAAAGCAGGAGCACACGGAGAGGCTCTGATGAAAATCTCACATGCTCAAACAGAGTGTGTAACTATCAGGATTGCTCCACTAGTTTGCATGTGAATGTTACTGGATAACGTTGCTTTTTCTGCGTAAAGCACTGTTTACCATATCAATATTATTATCATCATATTACACTTATAAAACACAACAAAAACATATATATTCTGAAAGCATAGGTTGTCCTGAAAAAAGAGACATAAAACATGATTGTGGGATGCAGGGAGAGCTGTTAACAGCAACAATAAAACATTTATGCCAGGCAAGTGAACTGTCCAAAAAAATGCCCTCGGACCCCAGAGGGTTAATATATAGATGATTTACTGCCCCCTGCTGTAATGGCATACGAGTCCAGAATGTAATTATCAACATCCATTGTTCACTGATGATGTTCATTGTTCATGATTATCCATAATTTCTCCAAAAGCATTGATCTGATCAACTTTCTGTTTTCACAGTGTTCATCCTTGACCCAAAATACAGAAGCATACAAAACAGTAAACAGCAGCTCTCCCCAGTTTCTCTGTGATCAAAGCCATACACATGCACACACACACAGAGGCCACTTGGCTATTATAATATAGATAATAATAATCACTGGAAGACAGAGTGATATATTTGCTCTCCATTAAATAAGAAACTGGTGATACAAGTTTTTAGCAGCTTGTCTAGAATCACTGATGCAGTGAGTCTTCTGTGGATATGGGTCAGTTTGAAACTCAGTTTAACCTATTTTACCACATTCATTTTGCAGGCTTGAAAATCCTCTGTGGCTCCATGGCTATCCAAGTTCGTGACAAGACTGGAGTTCTGCTGCAGTTAATATGATTGACACTGGAGAAGCATTTTCAGATGCTGGACAAGGTACATAAATTTATTGGTTGACCTAGTTAGATTCTAGCCAGTCTGCATAAATGTAACAATCATCTACCAGGGAAGTCACTTCAGTGTGGCCAACTGATATATGGCGTCATAGTACACGCAACACTCGTTAAAAGGTAATGGTTAAGAGTACGTGACTCCAAAAGGTGCAGACCACAGAACATTAATGACAGGGTGTCTAAAGCTCAGGTATGTGTCTGGTAATTGAATTTACATTTGGATTTTATGGCGGGAATGTTAATAGAGAATTGTGACATTTGTGAACCTGGGGCCTATTTTTCAGATGTTTTTGGGTTCAACTGGACAAATGATTTTAATCGGTACATTATTTGGTTTGATCATTAACCCTTTAATTGTCAACTCAGCCCTTTGGTAGAGCGTATTGATATCTACTACATTCTACTGAAAAATATGAGGATGCTACATCTTGAAATCTCATGGTAGTTTGAGATTTCAGGGCGAGATTAAAATACTCACTGGTATACCATATGCAGAGGCATGTAAACCCTAAAGCTGGGCAATGAAATTTATCTCCTATTTATATTAATAACTAATAAGGTACAACCCCAATTCCACTGAAGTTGAAATGTTGTGTGAAATGTAAATAAAAACAGAATCCTCTTCAACCTATATTAGACAAGATAAAGACAAGATATTTAATGTTCAAACTGATAGACTTTTTTGTTTTTGTAGAAATATTTGCTCATTTTGAAATGGATGCCTGCAATACATTTCAAAAAAGCTAGGGCAGGGGCAACAAAAGACTGGGAAAGTTAATGAATGCTCAAAGAACAACTATTTGGAACATTCCATAGGTGAACAGGTTAATTGGAAACAGGTGAGTGTCATGATTGGGTATAAAAGGAGCATCCCTAAAAGCCTCAGCCCTTCACAAACAAAGATTGGGTGAGGATCACCACTTTGTGAACAACTGCGTGAAAAAAAATAGTTCAACAGTTTAAGAACAATGTTTCTCAATGTTCAATTGCAAGGAATTTAGGGATTCCATCATCTACAGTCCATATCACGATCAGAAGAGTCAAAGAATCTGGAGAACTTTCTACACATAAGTGGCAAGACAGAAAACCAACATTGAATGCCCGTGACCTTCGATCCCTCAGGTGGCACTGCATTAAAAACAGACATCATTGTATAAAGGATTGTACCGTGTGGGCTCAGGAACACTTCAGAAAACCATTGTCAGTTAACACAGTTCGTCGCTACATCTACAAACTAAAAAACTCTAAAAACTCTACCATGCAAAGTGAAAGCCATACATCAACATCCAGAAACACCACCGCCTTCTCTGGGTCCGAGCTCATTTGGAATGGACAGACGCAAAGTGGAAAAGTGTGCTGTGGTCTGATGAGTCCACATTTCAAATTGTTTTTGGAAATCATGGATGTTGTGTCCTCCAGACAAAAGAGGAAAAAGACCATCCAGATTGTTACCAGCGCAAAGTTCAAAAGTCAGCATCTGTGATGGTATGACATGGGCAACTTACACATTTGTGATGGCACCATCAATGCTGCAAGGTACATCCAACTTTTGGAGCAACACATGCTGCCATCCAAGCAACGTCTTTTTCAGGGACGTCCCTGCTTATTTCAGCAAGACAATGCCAAGCCACATTCTGCACATGTTACAACAGCGTGGCTTCGTAGTAAAAGAGTGCGGGTACTAGACTGGCCTGCCTGTAGTCCAGACCTGTCGCCCGTTGAAAATATGTGGCGCATTATGAAGTGCAAAATATGACAACGAAGACCCTGGACTGTTGAACAACTGAAGTCGTACATCAAGCAAGAATGGGAAAGAATTCCACCTACAAAGCTTCAACAATTAGTGTCCTCAGTTCCCAAACGCTTATTGAGTGTTGTTAGAAGGAAAGGTGAAGTAACACAGTGGTAAACATACCACTGTCCCAGCTTTTTTGAAATGTGTTGTAGGCATCCATTTCAAAATGAGCAAATATTTGCACAAAAACAATAAAGTTTATCAGTTTGAACATTAAATATCTTGTCTTTGTGGTGTATTCAATTGAATATAGGTTGAAGAGGTTTTGCAAATCATTGTATTTTGTTTTTAATTTACATTTTACACAACATCCCAACTTCATTGGAATTGGGGATTATTAAGTTGCAACAAGAAGCAATTTACTGCTGTGTTTTCAGCTTGTCCCATGGTTTTAACAAACAAACTAACTAGTGAACCAATAAAAAGTGTCATTTCCTTAATGCAAATTGTTGTAGAAACTGTTCTACTGCTTGCACATTTGTTGAAAAATCTTGAGTCTCTTAATCACACTGATGCAATTACCTCAAACTTCTTATTAATGAGAAAAGCTGAGATGTTTGAATGTATTAGTAAAGATGGGGAAGAGGTGTTTGCCTTCAAATGCAGATCTCTGTGATCATCTGTGACAGCTATGAAATTCTGAAAAAGGTTGAAGTTACTGGTTTTTTACAGCCACACTGTGACAAATAGGAAACAAGCAAGCTGTAAGGATTCAATATCAGACCGTAAGGGATGAAAACTTTGTATAGATACCACATTCCCTTCGGCCAAAATGAATACTTTGGCCTAATACCATTTGACAAGGGACTCTGCTCAGGAAGAAAACTGAAAATGAGGATGTTGATGTGAAATGGATCGTGGCCAGCACAGAGAAGTGAACAATAACACAGAATAATAATAAAAAAAAAGGTTTTCCAAAGCTGTGCATTCTTGCTGTATCATTTTCTAAGGGCCTCTGTGCATCCTGAGGAGTTTCTGTCAGCCAGTAACAACCAGAGTCATCCTGACAGTTTCTAATTCTGTCTCTCTGACAAGCACACTGGGATTCTGTGTGGGGAAAAGCTGTGGCGTCGGAAAGCACAGAAGCTGATGCTGTATTTTGCATATCAGGCATCAGTCAGATTGAAAGCGTCTGCATGACTGATCTGCACACATCCACCAGCACGGCAGCAAACGGCGACCAAAAGCGTGGGGTCAGCACTGTTTTCTGTGCTGCTTTCTTCATGTGCTGCACCGTAAAACTGCAACTGGCACTCGTACGCTTCCTAAATGTGCTTAACAGGTAAAAGATCTTACTGTGAATGCATCAGTGATGCTGTACTGTAAAGGTGTGAAAAGCAAACTGCACATCACAGCGTTAGGGATCACTACAAAATATAGATATCAAAGAAATTAAAACTGGAAAAATATGAAGAAAATGAACACACTACTGCAATTAAAGTGCAGCTGATGCAGTTTTTTATGCTTTACATAAGAAGATTGCACATAATGTACTAATTCTCAAATAATACGCTAAAAATGATGTAAAGGGACAATTTGAAGATTTTATAAGATTTTAAATTTCCTGTGCAAATCCGCCTTCCCCTTGCAACATCGAAGCACATGCACCGTCACTCCAGGAAGTCTTACCTTGAAAACACAGACACAGCATCTCTGAGATTGATAAGAAAGCGTGTCCTCACTCACTCACTCACTCACTCACTCACTCACTCACTCACTCACTCACTCACTCACTCACTCACTCACTCACTCACTCACTCACTCACTCACTCACTCACTCACTCACCTTCAACCGTTTACTCTAATTAAGGGTCATGGGGAGCTGGAGCCTATCCCAGCAGTCACAGGGTGTGAGGCAGGGTACACCCTGGACAGGACACCAGTCTGTCGCAGGGTCACATATAGACAAACAAACACATTCACATCCGCACACACACACTTGTGGACAATTTAAAGTTCCCAATCCACCCAACCTGCATGTCTTTGCATGTGGGAGGAAGCCCAAGCACCCGGAGGGAACCCATCCAAACACGGGGCAATCATGCAAATTCCACACAGAAAGGCCACAGTTGTGAATTGAACCCATGGCCGTCTTCCTGTAAGGTAGCAGTGCTAACCACTAAGCCACCATGCTGTAAAACATGCCCTTCAGCATGGAAACATGCCTTGTTATGTGTCTTATGTGTTGTGGCTGAGTGCTGAAATGAGCAAGATGACAGGCAGAATGCAAGCATTAAGGCACCTTGACACTTGCATGAATTTGATCCCCACACTGGCACGCAATCTTGAGTGCCAGTGAGTAAACGCGTTGCAAACTGTGCTTGAACTGTGCGCAGCTGCGTGCCAGTGGGCAAAGAAAATTTTGAAATGTTCAAAATTTCTGGCACACATTAATTTCATGCCACTTGCGTGAACTAGTAGCAAACATTGCACAATCTATTCAAAAACACTCCATGTCTATGCGTGTCATTGTGCGCAGGGCATCTGAGGAATTTATGAAGAGACGTTACATCTGCATAATAAAAATAACTTTACATACACATTATCTAATTCATAAGGAGGAATGAAAATGCCACTGTTCTGCCAATCCATTACAATATATATAATAAATAATTACGTTTGAGGTAAGATTCCAAATGCGTTCTCCACCTCACAATGCGGAAAAGACAATCTGTAGCTGTAGATAATTTCTCTGTGATTCTGGGAGTGATGAGAGATGGTTTCATCAGCCAAGTTCTGAGCGCAAATGTGTCATTGGCTATGAAATTATTATTTTATATAGCATTGCGTCAAGTGGGACAAAGCGGGATGCATCGGCAAGACGAATTTCACGGCAGTACGTGGATCAGATTTGTGCAAGTGTCAAGTAGGGCTGCCACGACTACTCACGACTACGTCAACTATTGAAACTGTCGACAATTAATTTATTAGTCGACGAGTCATTTGCTTTGAACCTTGAACAATGAAGCAGTGCTTTGATCCGCTGCTTCATTGGATCTTTGCTTCGCTCCTCTTCAGAAGCGGCAACTCCGCTTCTTATCCCCTCTCAAAGCCATTAAAATATGTCAATCATGAGTCACTTTTACTGGGACTCCTGTCTTATTGTGAGAAAGAAACAAGAATCATCCTCTGTTCCATTGCTCCAAATGCTGCGTCATCGAGTCAACTTAGAAAGATAGAGTCCGCTCGGAATTAATAACTTCAAAGTGAATCGCCATTTAAATCAAATGACACCTCTTTCCAAACGTCATACAAACAATAAACTGCAATCAATCAACATGTTTTTTTCCTCCCAAAATGAGACGTCTGGACTGACGTGCAGCAGCCCAAGACTGTATGGCTGCAGACCTGCAGACTCCAGCAGCCAGCTGAGCTCAGCTCAGATGTATGTAGAGACAGCCATGCCGTTACTGTCTGAAAGGAAATGCTTTTGACAAAAACTACAGATTTTTTTCTATCTAGCACTAGAAAAATAATAAAGTAAAAATCTGTAAAAAAATCGGTCCACCCTGCCTTCACTGTGCGTGCGTCATTTGGGACCACAGCAGCACGTCTAAGACGGACTCTCTCTACACCCAAAGTAATCAAATGGATTAATGTGATTATTAACATCACATGACAAGGTAAAACCTCTTAAATCATTCTAAAGTCAGTTTTAAGCAGAAACAAGGCGATAATCGGTGATGCTTTGAAATGACGGATGCGCAGCAGCTAGCAGCTCCTGCTGCTGTGGTGCTCTGATTGCTTCCTCCACCTTTAATGATGAAATAATGCTGAGTTTATGTGGAAGTGACTGACGAACAAAAACTTCAGTTATCTGTCGCTGAGATAGATGATGACTGGAGTGCAGTTTGAAGCAGAAACAAGGCGATAATCAGTGAACCGTGGCTAATGACGCATGCACAGTGAAGGCCGGGCAGACCAATTTTTACGGGGGGACCATTCGGTTGGCGACACCGGTCTGGGCTGTTCAGTGTAGCCTGTCATACGCAACAATCAAACCTGTGCTCGTCCAGTCCATAAATCAATCCACTACCAAAATCTGGATGATTGTTTTGATAACATTCATTAATTTTCTGGACCCGCTTATTCCAATTACGGGTCACTGAGAGTTGGAGTTGTCGGGTGAGAGGTGGGGTACACCCTGGACAAAACACCAATCTGTTGCCACTTATGGACAAACAAACACTTTCACACCTTCAGTCAATCTAAAGTTTCCAATTCACCAAACCTGGATGTCTTTGGAAGTTAGAGGAAGCCGGAGCACCTGGGGGGAACTGACGCTGACACGGGGTGAACATGCAAACTCCACAGAGATCCCACGGCCTTGTGCTAACCACTGAGCCACTGTGCAGCCCTGTTTAGATATCAGTCTATTTAAAATGTTTAAATTATGTAATACTGTATAATTATGATGGTGTGGGTTGACACTTTGGGCTCATACCACAGTTTGATGTGAAATTGTCACAAAATATAGGATATATTTTATGACTTGGCAGCAGGGTGAGGAATATTTTCAAGTTGTGATTGATATCTCTCGAATCACAATAACATGAGTGGAAATAAGTACAAACTCTTTACCATGTGGGCGATTGACTAAAGCAGTCCCTCTCAAATAGTGGGGCACGCTCCCCCAGGGGGGCGCAGTGCGATGCCAGGGGGAGCACGTGTGACCGCAGGGAATATGCATTTTTTCCCCCTTACCAGAAAAATGTAATTGCACATCCACTACAGTAGGTGGCAGTGGTCTGCAACACCGGTTTTTATTTGAGACCACATTGTGCAGATAAAGCCTGTCTGCATGTGTGTGTGTGTGCGTGCACATGTGCGGCGGGGCTGCAGTGTCCCTCAGGAGTAATACGTGATGGAGGGGTGAGGGGCACTTCACAATCTGCCACTTCATGTTTCTTTTCTGCGCCCAAAACTGTGACCAAGTCAGCTGTCTCAGGGGCGCTGGGGGCAAAGGGGACAATGTCCTTCACCTTCCTGCGAAAACCCTCCTGGGGCATTTCCACAGAGACATTGTTCACGTAGTGTGGGGTGCAATCAGGCTGCAGAACAAGCCACAATGACAGATCTGCAGCACCAGCCTCATCTATTTGAACGGCTCGGCATTTTTCAATCAGCGTGCAGCTTTGGCAGCCAAGGGAAATAGGGTCTTAAGTGAAAGAAGACAGATATGTAACACGGTTCTCGAGTACAAAATAAAATACCAACTTTTCAAACTATAAAATGTTTCTGAGTTATAGTCATGTTTCCAAGAACACTACATTTAATTAGGAAAGTCTGGCTCTCTATTTCATATAATTTTGTATGAACACTGAACTCCAGGTAAGACTATCATGTCTCCTACACTAGTTAAATACTAATTATCCAAATGTTTCCTCACATATTCCCTTCATTATGTACATTAGAGGAAAAGAGAATTAATATCTTGCTCACAAGCATGAGAAACACCTCACAATATGGGATAACCGTGCTATTTAAAACCACAGTACATTATTTCTAGAGATGTTAGTCTATTATGGGTAGTTCCATGAAAACTGGGGTTGGCAGATAGAAAAATAGATTTAAACATTGTTGCTGAAACTGACCTCCATTTATTTGAAACTTGCCAGCCAAGAAACCAATTTAACAAACAAACAATTTTAGCAGTATCCTTGTTGTGAAAAATGTGAGTAATCATGTATTTTGACTGGAAGCGGTGAGGTGACCCCTTTTAAAATTAAGGTTAAGGACCAGTGATTTAGCTGATTAAGTCATTCTGGAAAAAACATTGAACCTTCCTGTTGATGGATGACTTAGTGGCATGCGAACCAGCTGAATAAACAGTGATGGAGGGGTGAGGGACACTTAAGTGACGAATGGTGTTGTAGCTTTCCTTTTAGTTTGGCTGATGTCACAATTCCATCATATATACGTATACTTTAAATGGAAGCGTCACTTGTAGCGCCTTTGTCAACATACATCTGCAGATATAACTTTAGATACACCTTGGCTAAAAACTTTCAAACTCAATTTATCTCTTATCACATTCAATTTTATCAAACAATATGTGTTAATAAATAATGTGTAAGGATGAAATAAAATCATTGGCGTTTATTTATTTATTTGTCTGTCTGATAGCAGGATTACGTCAAAACTACTACATGGATTTTGACTAAATCTTCTCCACAGAAAGATACTAGGCCATGGAAGACTACATTAAATTTTGGAGGTGATCCGGATTCTGTATCTTGATTTTACTTTATATAGGCTTTGTAGGATTACGTAAAAAAAAAAAAAAAAAAAACTACTTAATGAATTCTCACCAAATTTGCATCACAGATAGATATTAGGCCATGGAAGTCTCCACTGAATTTTCATGGTGATATGGATCCAGATTCTGGATCAAGATTTCACTTTATATAGGCTTTGAAGTACTACGTCAAAACTATTTAATGGAGTTTCACCAAATTTTCACCACACATTGGTGGAAGCCATGGAAGACTCCATTAAAGTTTAGAGGTGATCTGGATCCGGATTCAGATTCTGGGTTAATATTTCACTTTGTAGACTTTTAAGGATTCCGTCAAAACTACTTCACAGATACGACATTACAATGTAAAACCAAGATCAGGAAGACACTATTTTCTTTCAGATCGTGAATTAAATATCAGATTGAACATCTTGATCAGTCGAATCATTCTGGATCAGTATGCAATTATTGCAGTCTGCAGTGGAATTCAGGTAAAGTCCGGGTCATGATGTGAATCACATATCTAGATTTTGAGTCCTCATCAACCCTTGGCAGACGTCAGAAATATCTGATTGCTCTTGTTTCCATATAAAGGTATTTAAAAATATTAGTTGCAAGATAGATTTATTTCAGTTTTTATTCACAAAGTCATATTTTCAGTGGGCCATCAGTTTATATGCACCAAAAATGATTGGGTCTTTAAAAGAGTATGGTACACTCCACAAATTGATGGGAATACTTGAAATGCTTCTGAATGACCATCTGGCAGAATCTGTAGTTAACTGGGGAAACTTGGGCTGAATCTCAATTCTACCACTCAGCCCTTCCCCTTACCCCTTACCCTCCGTTTTGTGTGGGCACGAGAGACAGAGGGGTGTCTCAATTCTCTTTTTGGAGTGAGGCGGAGGGGTAGGCGGAGGGCTACAAACCCCTCCAAACGGAGTGAATCTGGATGCACGCTCCGTTTAGAGGGGTAGGAGGAGCTTACTGCTGTCATCACAGAAACAAACATGGCACCCAGAGCCACACAAATGAAGCGGCTTTCATTACAAATTACACTGTTTAGAAAGATATAACTTGCCAATAAACTTTACAGGCAATTGTCTATGACAGCAACGTGTATGCTGCTGGTTGCATGTTGCGTATATTGTCGTTCTGAAGAATATCATAACTTCGTTTGTGCGCTGAGGCGTTACAATGCGCATACACACGAACGCTATGATAAGACACTTTTATATCACAATGGAGAAAATCATGATAAAAGATAAGCACGTTAATTTGTATGTTCATAAATCTTTGGTTAATAACGATCCCTGCTGTTGGATTTCAAGGTCTGTAACACGTGTGTATTTTGTTAACAAACAGGGAGCCCTGAGCACACTTGTCTCCTAATAAGCTTTCAGGCAGAAAATGAGAAGTTTCATCAATGGGAGTAAGTTGGAAAATATACACACACACATGTATATGTGTAACACATAACCTGATGTCCTAATAGACGGATATTATTTGTCAAGGAAATTTCTAAAGGAAATAGGGCTGGATAAAAAAAAATGGGAGAATTTGAAAAACAAATATAAGGTTAACAGAACTAGATGCACCCAATAACATACATTCAGGTGCTGGTCATATAATTAGAATATCATGAAAAAGTGGATTTATTTCAGTAATTCCATTCAAAAAGTGAAACTTGTATAATGTATACATTCATTCCACACAGACTGATATATTTCAAGTGTATTTATTTTAATTACTAATTAATTAATTCATTAATTACTAATCAATCAATTAATGATTAATCAAACAATATTAATTATTACTATTATTGATTAATTATTATTAGTATTATTAACATTAATTAATTACTGATTAATTAATTATTATTACTACTTATTATTATTATTATAAATTACAAATTAAATTAATTAACATGGCATGACTGCGATGCATTGAAGAAATCTGCGACTTCTTCTATTTCTTTGCATTTATGCAGAAAGGCAAGAAAATAAAAAACGCAAACAGGCTACTGCAACAAGTTGCATTTCGGTTGCCATGTTAACAAACAGTGAAGATGGCAGTTTGACACGAGCAGTTTTTTTTTCCTCCTAAGGCGGAGGGGTGTCTCAATTCATAGGGCTACAGGCATACCCCTTCACCTTACCCCTTGTTTTAAAGGGGTAGGCGTAGGGGTAGGGGTAGGGCCAAGGCCAAGGGGAAGGGGAAGGGGTACAAAAGAGAATTGAGATTGGGGGCTAGTCTGTAGTTAATGTCTAGGTCACACTGTGACTGATTTGATATTCCTTCATGTCCATTTTTGTTGGATGTTAGATGTTAGTTTTATCTGTGCATTATCTGTTCGTCTGTGCTACATACCCACATTTTGTGGTTGTCCAATCATGCTATCAGAGCCCCAAATTTGGCTATTTTTGCCACAGGACAAATTATTTCAATCCGTTGAATTAATCAGTTTACTCAGTCTGTCACAGTGTGACTACACCTGAAGAAACCTAACTGTAGAATCAGTGCCGACACACACACACACACACACACACACACACACACACACACACACACACACACACACACACACACACACACACACACACACACACACACACACACACACACACACACACACACACACACACACATTTCTTGAAGGAAGGGGGCCCAAATTAATACCACCCATTTCACTAATTATTGGTTGATCCAACAGAACCTAAGGAAAGTATAAGAGTTGAAAGCATTAGATGTGACATCAGCCACCATTAAGACAGAACACCTTTACAATGAGCTGAAAGACCAAGGATGAAGCTATTACTCTAAAATCTACAAATTTTGGATGAATGACTTCTTCCTTAGTTGACACAAACTGAAGTCAAATTCCTTGTATTCTGTGGATATTTGGCAAATAAAAGCTATTCTGAACTTCTGCTTCTGGCAGCCTTTTTGGTCTTGGTGATGGAGTGCGCTCTTAAAGCTGGACTGTGTCATGTTTCTATCTGATGCCTCCAACTCCATCCATCAATAATTGTTCGTTCCTATGCTAATTTGGGTCTCCATCCTCATTTATGTAAAATATGTATAGCCCCTGCTTTTTAAAAATTTGTTTTAGTATGACAGGGTTTACAGTTGAGTATGGTACCACGACTATATGTTAAGGGTGAACTCAACTTGTGGAGACCCAAAATTATACAATCTTTGGCTTGACTGTTTAGACTGTTTTTATTATCTTAAATGTATTAAGGCACTGGCTCTTCAGGTAAACCCACACATTTTCCCAAAGGTGACTTAATTAACCACAAATGATCCAAAATAGTATTTTAGAAACTTTTACTTTAATTTTATACATTTCTGGGAAGTTTGATGCCGTTTCTATGTTGTATTTTCTGGAATATTTTGTGCTACTATGTAGGAGCATTGAGAAGAAACGCTCTGTCCTGTGTGCAGTACAATTATTGAAACATTATTGAGCAATGTTGTTATGCACAATATACGCCATTCTAGTTACTGATGTAGATACCTTGTGTTCGGGTATTTTATAATGGGTGGGGCTAATTCAATCCAGTTACCAGGGTTACTTGGAGGTTCAAAGCTGATTTGCACACAAAGGAGAAAAAGCAAATTCACTCCTCAGGAAGTGATATGAGTGCACAGTGGACAATCTCTGCGACTACACCATACGCACGCCGCACTTCTCATGAAACTGAATCACTTGGTTTTGATTTGTTTTCTGTGTTGTGTTTGAACTTCAAACTGAAGCTCTGTTTGGCCATCTGAAGTTACTCTCTGCTACCTGAAATAAAGGCAGTCTGAATTTTATCCAACAGAGCAGGCAGATATATCAACTGCATTGACTTTGAGAGATTGATACCTGCTGGGCAAAAATGCAACCGAGGGTTTGACAGGCAAACCTGACCTGTGGTGTTTGGGTGAAATGAGCTTACGTATTTACTCCCTTAAGCAGTACTATTTCACAACTTGACAAGTAATGCCTGTCAAATTGTCACAGACTGAGGACTAAAATTTAGATAATTTGGACATGTAGCTGAAACAGGCCCAGGATTAACTTGTGCAGTCGCTGAGTGATGAATGCTTTAACACAAGTGAATCAATAGCTGTTATCAAGCATTTTAATGTATTAATTTAATGTCTAACATATGTCAGTAATTTGTTTTCTGTGGACAAAAGAACTAAAATTTCCATTGCTCACTCAAATACAGTATCTTAGATGCAGGTTGCACATAATTCCTCAGTCCAAACTTCTGAAGACAGTTTAGTTAGAAGCAGGGCTGTGAAATGAAAATTCTACAATCCAAGGAAAATTTGCAGGGGGTATGGGGAGCACAGCCCCCCATGAGCTCAGTTCTAGGGCCCGCGGGGCCCCAGAAACCAAATTAATTTTATATCTAATGATACATTTTCAGAATCTCCTGAAAGAAAAAAAAAATCTCAAAAGAAGTGCATATTTAAATGATCCTAGATTCAACCTTTCATTTGAACTGTCAATGATAATGTTGAAATAACAGAATATGACATGAAAGTAGGACCTGGAATGACTTTCCTTTTAACTGTAAACCAAATGATGCATTAACTCAGAACAATTAAACTACATGAAATTCATGAAGACTGAAAAGACTGTTAAAGCATTTCAAAAACCACAGCTAAAGCTTGTAGAATATTTGGAAAATCATTGTAAAATATCAATATGATTATTGATCATATTGATATTTTACTATAAGTGAATGAATATAAGTGATTATATATTGATCATATACCTTATTTTACTATAAGGTAAAATAAGGTATATTTTACCTTATAGTAAAAAAGGTTACTTATATTCTTGTGTGAATTCCTGTAAATCCATTCAAAGTCACAATGTCTTTTTTCCAATGAAAGAAAGTGTAGACTAATTAAAAGAAGTCACATAATCTTGTCTGAAATCCTGTTTGAACAGCACGTTTATTTTCCAGAGATAAAAAAAAACATTCTTACCATGTTTCCTGAGGTCACAAGATGTAGTTTGCTTTTCCCATTTGTTTTAGCTTTCGGATGTGTTAAATTCATTCCACGGATTCTTGTCCTTATCAAAGTTTTTCAAGCCATGTTTCTCACTATCTTCCCTCTGTCCAACGTTGCTCTGTGACACAGACATGCCGCAAAATTCTTCTTTTAAAAACTTGATGGCTCTAAAGTATGCAATGTCCACATGTTACTTTTAGCTTCAGCATCTTGGAGCAGGAACACAGTGTCGCTGTAGTAACCAACCAGTCCTGCTTTACAACAACTATCATAACAGCCACGCTTTGAGTGAGCTAATTTTCTCTGCGGAACTCCGCGGATCCGCGGACACTGATCTGCATCTGTTATACAGATCAGTGTCCGCAGAGTTATAAAACTTGCATGATGTCGTAAAAAAAAAAAAAAAACAGTTTGGGATAAGCATTTTAAAAACTCAGTGATGATCACGATTACACAGTGCAACACTAACATTCTCCCCTCCTCCCCATGATGCAATCTGCGGAATTCCATCCGTGGTGTTCCAGGAGCAGGAAAAAAATTGAAAGGGGATTTTTTTTTTAAACAATATGATTAGTTGAAATAACGTTTGCTGAGTAATGTTAATAAAAATGGAAGCAAAAGTCCTGTTGTAGTTGTGATCATTACAGTAAACTGATACTTTTGAGTTTTTGTGTCTGACTAGGGCAGAAGACAGAACTTTAGATAAATGGTAAATGGACTGCATTTATATAGCGCTATTCCATCTGCATCAGACGCTCAAAGCGCTTTACAATAATGCCTCACATTCACCCCGATGTCAGGCTGCTGCCATGCAAGGCGCTCACTACACACCGGGAGCAACTAGGGGATTAAGGACCTTGCCCAAGGGCCCTTAGTGATTTTCCGGTCAAGCTGGGATTTGAATCACAGATCCTCTGGTCTCAAGCCCAACGCTTAACCACTAGACCATCACCTCTGCTAGATAATCTTGTACTGTTTACTTATGGCAATTTTTGGAGATGACAAACATGTATTTTTAACAGCAATGAATGGTGGCTGTGTTAAGGTCACAGCTGGGGTGTCACTTGACATAGGTTTCTGCTGTCCTGCTGGATGGTGTTCTCTAGTCAGGCTGTAACCAAACCCAAGACGACGGTGGCCTCTTCAATAATTCAGGTGAATGTGAGGCAACTTTAAAGGGCTAATAAATGTGGGAATCAGAGCATGTCTACTACTTCTCAGACCTTGGCTAACAATGTAAGGCTGAGATGAAATCAATGGCCAGTGGTGGAGGGAATGGAGAGCGAATTTCCCTAATGGCAGGACAATTACAAGAGCTGTTTAGTCTGACCCCATTCCCCAAGATGAGGACTAGTGGCATGGACTTGGCTCACTGGGCCGTGTTTCGGCCTGATAGCCGGCAGCTCCTCTGGGAGTCTGGCTGCAAAGAGCATGTCATTTTGCAAATGATGTCAGAAAGGAGGGAGGGCGGTGGGCAGAGGTGAAAGAGGATGATCGCCTGTAAGCGGAAAAGGTAAAAGAGGTGCAACTTTACCTTTGTGCTGTCCCACTCTTGGGTCTTGATCTGGGTTCGGATTAACTCGTAGGATGGTTCCATTGTCTCTGTACTGGGTTTGCGATAACCGGGGATGACGTTGTAGAGCTGGAAGCCAAAAGTGACCAGCCAGCTGTGTACATCTGTGTAGAAGCATCACAACAAAAAGTGAGACTGCAGAGTTGTTCTTACACACACTCAATGATCACAATCACTTCAGCCTGCAGAGGCCACGTTCAACACTAACTGATTGATTTGTCTTAAAAAAAACTGCGGTCAAGTCTGTGTTCCTCACTCGGTCTGAGCACTTGATTTGTTTGTGGAAGTGGATGACCATTAATAAACACTTGAGACAGTGGAAATGATTCAAGTCCACTCCTGCAGGTGCTGCGGCCCTAATGACAAGCAGCTGGGTCCTGCAAACGCCGAGTGACATGTGAGTGGGTCTGTTGTGCCGATAAATGTATACTCCAAATTAATGTTGTTTCAAAGTGGCCCAGACTTCTGCACTCTCTCTTTTTTTCCTAATGAAATGGAGATGATGGCGAAGCTCAGGAAAGTGACACGCCTGGAATTCAAATCCACGCAGTCGTTGTAAAGTGGTACAGTCGGTCTAATAGCAGCCACCAGCACTGTAGCTGTAAGTGCTGCTGCCATCCCCCTGTGATAAGCTGTCATTAATTTTAAATATCACAGAGACAGCGTCAGACATGACTGGAAGCAACGATAAATCCAAACCATTTGTTTCCGTCCCCGATTGATGTGTTTGTTATAGACAGCAGGATCATTGCTGTGACACTTAGGGGGCACGTTTGTCACGGAGTGCCAGTGGAACATTGTGGCACCTGACAAAGCTTTTTTTTTTTTTTAAATACAAATTTGTTTGAGGACAATGAAAGGACCTTGGTAATTTTCTGAAAGGAATGGAAATGTCAGCGCCATCAATCACAATCGAGGCAGAGCCGCGACAGTATATCTAACAGACTGCTTAGCATTCAAACGCCACTCAGCCTGTAATGGTGGACTGTGAAGCCGAACGCATTATGTTTGGCAGCCAGTTCAACGGCTTTGTTGAACAGAAAGAAGCACAAGCCTAGAATACACCTTAACAAAAAGAAAAATTTGACTGTGTGTGTCTGCTGGTAATGGAACGAAGGATAAAATGTAACAAAGCCTGCAGTATTGCAACGCAAACACCAGCAACATCAAGCAAATATGATGCAGAATAAATAAGCAGATCTGCTATTTGTGAGTACAATTTAACCACAGCCTATACTGCGTTGCTTCCAGCTAGAGGTTGACACAACAGGCTTTGGCTGAGGCTTGTATGGAGCTATTGTGCTCTCCTTCTCCACTGGGGAGCTTTCACTGCCATTTACCTCCTCCCTTCCAAAAAGCAGCACTGAATTATGTGATATTTCTGAGACGGGACCTAACTGTTTAGTAACAGAGGGGGCTTTGCTGTGCAGCATTGTTCCTTTTGAGCACTTTCAAACCAATAGCCATTGGGCACATGCATACACGCACACATGCACGGGCATAATACAGGGCAGAAGAACAACCTTGGTGTCCCTGAGAAAGCTTTAAAAAAACCTTCCCTGGTATAGTGCCTATCAACTTAATTTTGGCTGGGTCTGCTATTACATCTCTGGCTTGTTCTTCAGAATAAAATCAATAAATTTGGCATAAAAACCTGAAAGAGGTATTTCAGAATTGTTTACTACACTGCAAATAATAATAATAATGTTTGCCACCAAGACTCGTCATTCCCTGCAGCACGCATTTTAGTTTGTACATAGTACGAATGGGGACAGTTCCTAGCCCTGAGCTTACAGGTGGATGCTGGGGTGGAGACGGGATGGAGTATAAACTGCAAGCCAGCAGTATATGGGTGCAGGGAAGGTTTTAATCAGCCTGACACACAGTTACAGGACATCGACCTGTGCAGGAATTATAAAGGGTATAGTGTATCAGTGTGTGGGCGGGGAAATCTTGAAGGACATTTCAGGGCTAAACTCCACTGAGGATTTACCACTACACAAGGCCACCAACAGCCTGAAACTGTGCTACATATGTCGATGAATTCTACGCACACAGATGAGCCAACCCACCTTTTAAAAGATTCTACATACCATAAAGCATTATGCTTAAAACTAGCTAAGCATTAACTACATTGTGCCCAAGTGACCGATCAATGCTAGCAATGATCTAAAGTGCTATTGATTCTAAAGAATACTGTGTTGCATTGTTTTTAGATCTGTCAAAGGCTTCCGACACTGCTGACCACTTGGTCTTGTGCCAGAGACTGCACGAAATTGGAATGTCTTCGAAAGCTGTCATGTGGTTTGACAACTACTTCAGCGGCAGAACACAAAGTGTTCAGGTTGATGGTGTGTCTTCCAAATTTGTGATGACTCAAAATGGTGTCCCCCAGGGCTCCATATTGGGTCCAAATTTATTTATTATTTATATAAATGTGTCAAAACATAACTGATGCAAAATTTCACTTTTATGCAAATGACACTGTTTTGTATTGCTCTGCTTTATCATTAGCAAGTGCCACAGAAAAGCTACAATCTGCTTTTAATGTTATTCAGAGTAATCTTAATTAAGACTTGTGCTCAATTCTGACAAAAATACAAAACTGTATTTTTCAAAATCAGGGAAGAGAGATGATGTTTGTCAGATTGTTACACAAAAGGAGAAAGTGACTGAGTAAGTTTCAGTTTATAAATACTTGGGATTTTACTTGGATGAAAATCTGTCTTTTAAATACCATATTGAGTGTCTTACAAAGAAACTCGTGGTTAAATTGGGTTTCTACTATTTCTCCTTTAAGGTGATCAAAAGATTCCTAAAAAGTCAAGATGGCACCGTTGTATGTGGCCTGCCGTCGGCACTCGCTTCTTTTAGTGTCATTTTTATTGTTTTTGCACTTTGTTGCATGAAATGTGTCACCGCTCCTGGTGTATGATCGCCAGACTCTTATCAGCGTTTGGGCTTCGCTGGAGAATTTTGCTGTTCCTGGCTCGGGCGGACGGCCAGGGACGCAGCTGCCCCCGCCGCCTGTCTTAGCGTCCGTACCGGACTTTCTACGCCGGCCGCTTGGCGTGTTGCCTCGGCATCTGTGCCGCAGAGGACGCGGGAAGAGAGGAGGAGTCCGTGTTCGGCTCAGAGTGTGCCTGGCTGTTTCCTGCAAACATGCTCCACGACAATTCATAGCCGGATTCTTCACACCATATGATGGCTACGACGTGCGGCGTTCCCTGACTTTTCGCTATCGGTGGCTCCGGCCGGTTGTCCGGGGTGCCGGGTCTCCACTTCCGCGTCGCCGTCCTGTGAGGAGCTGCAGTCGTGGCTGTGTGCAGGAGAACCTGCGCCCGCTCAGTCGTGTCTCCCAGCAGACTGACGTGCGCTCAGTCCGTGTGGCGCTCGTCAACACAAGGTCACTCACAAGTAAGACTATCATTTTGAATGACTTTTTCTCCAGTCATGCTCTGGACTTTCTCCTGTTAACGGAGACCTGGCTGAAACCAGGTGAAAATAGCGCCTTTTCTGAGCTCCTCCACACCGGCTGCTCGTTTTTCAGCTCCCCGCGAGCATCAGGTCGAGGCGGGGGTGTGGCCACGGTTTTTAAAGACAGCTTTAAATGCCGATTTTTATCTTCTAATGTCTACTCCACTTTTGAACTTCAGTTGTTTGTGATGGAGTTCGACTGTCCTGTGCTCTGTGCTGTTGTTTATCGTCCACCAAAATTTAATAAGGATTTTATTCATGAGTTTTCTGAGTTTCTGGCAGATTTTATCCCAAAATATGATAAATTTTTGGTCTGTGGTGATTTTAATATTCATATCTGTTGTCCTTCTATTCAGCTGGCTGATGATTTTAAAAGCCTCCTGAACTCTTTTGGTCTAACACAAGTTGTGGATGGACCAACACATAATCTTGGACACACTGTTGTGTGGGCTGCCAGAAGAGGAGGTACTGCTGGCCCACCACCAGAAGGCGCCCTGCCTGAAGTGCGGGCTTCAGGTACGAGAGGGCGCTGCCGCCTCAGGAACAAGCCGTGGTGATAGCTGTCACCCATCATCCGTGACAGCTGTCACTAATCAACACATCTGGTATAAAAGCAGGAAGACACCTCCACCAAACTGCCGAGATATCATCTTCATCTGGAGGTAATATCCTCAGCCTTTTGTAAATCTGTTTATTGTGAGTGTTTGCAGGAGAACCGGTCGTTTTTGAGGAGGCTGTGCAAGACGGCGCTCCTTTTCAGCTGAGACCGCTGCAACGCGTTGAGTGAGAGGTGGAGGTGGCATTCCCACCAGTGTTACTGGGTGTTCACACACCCACCCTTTGACTGTCTTTTGCTTTCTGCCAGCAGTACCAGATCCGACACGCCGGGAAGGTGGCCACCTGGGGACTCCGGGACTTGGCGGCTCCAGTATTCCTCGGGTTCAGGTGGCGGTGGAAATCGTGTGGTTCCGGTTCGTTTCCAGACGGGCGTCTCCTATCGTCGAGCCTGCCCACACGACACCTTTTATTAATTGACTGTTGCACATTCTGATTCTGCTGTGTTTGGTTGTGACATTCACACCAGTAAAGTGTTATAATTTGACTCCTTCCATTGTCCGTTCATTTACGCCCCCTGTTGTGGGTCCGTGTCACTACACTTTCCCAACAGGATATCTCGGCCAGCGTCATGGACTCCGAGGGGCGTCACCAGGTTGTTGAATAACCAATGGGAGAGCAGGGAGCGCAGGCATCTGCAGGAGGCGTGATTGGTGAGCTACAGCATATTCTCACCGCCTTTACGGCTCGAATGGATCAAATAGCCGAGCAAAACATCCTCCTGAACCGCAGGGTGGAGGCTCTCTCCGCGCAAGTGGCGGCGAGTGCTCAGGGCGCTGCTGCAGCTCCTCCTCCTGTCGATCCTGTGCTAGATATTAATGTTCCAGTGGTGGTCCAACAACCCCTCCCACCATCCCCTGAAGCATACATAAGCCCTCCTGAGCCGTACGGAGGTTGTGTGGAGACGTGCGCGGACTTTCTTATGCAGTGTTCGCTCGTCTTCGCACAACGTCCCGTCATGTATGCGTCAGACGCAAGCAAAATAGCTTATGTGATCACTCTGCTTCGGGGAGAGGCACGCGCTTGGGCTACAGCGCTTTGGGAGCAAAATTCACGGCTCCTTCACACGTACACTGGGTTTGTGAGGGAGTTCAGAACTGTGTTTGATCACCCTAACAGGGGAGAGACCGCTTCAACTGTACTGCTGTCGATGAGACAGGGACGCCGGAGCGCAGCCGCTTATGCAGTCGACTTCCGCATCGCGGCTGCGAGGTCCGGCTGGAATAACGCTGCGCTCCGCGCCGCCTTTGTAAACGGACTGTCGTCAGTCCTAAAGGAGCACCTAGTGGCCAAGGATGAACCGCGGGAATTAGATGGGCTTATTGATCTCGTTATACGGTTAGACAATCGGTTGGAGGAACGCCGTCGGGAACGAGACGAAGGACGTGGCCGGGCGCGCGCCGTCCCTCTTCCTTCCGGGTCCGAGAAGGGTCCGCCCTTCCCACGCTCCCTGGCCTCTACGTCCCGTGGGGCGACAGCTCCCCCTGCTGACGAAGCTATGGACACGAGCAGGGCCACATTTAGACCACCTAATAGACAGAGGAGGTTTCCACGCGGGGCGTGTTTTGTTTGTGGCTCAATGGAGCATCAATTGAGCGATTGCCCCGAACGGTTAAACACCAACGCCCGCCCCTAGAGACTGGGCTTAGGGTGGGCCAAAAACTTCACGTGGGACACACACATATTGCCGCACGACTCCCAGTTACAATCCTTAGTGGGGATTTAACCCTTCAGGCCCCAGCACTGGTAGACACAGGGTCAGAAGGGAATCTGTTGGACAGCAGATGGGCCAGGGAGGTAGGGCTCCCTCTGGTGGCACTACCTACACCATTGCAGGTGCGAGCACTAGATGGCACCCTACTCCCTTTACTCACACACAAGACACCACCAGTAACTCTGGTAGTGTCAGGGAATCATAGGGAGGAGATTGAGTTTTTTGTGACTCCTTCTACCTCCCGTGTGATTCTGGGGTTCCCCTGGATGTTGAAACACAATCCCCAGACTGATTGGCCGTCCGGGGTGGTGGTACAGTGGAGCGAAACCTGCCATCGGAGGTGTTTGGGATCCTCGGTTCCTCCCGGTTCCCAGGCGAAGGAGCAGGTCCAAGTAACCCCCAATCTGTCGGCGGTGCCGGTTGAGTACCACGATCTTGCTGACGTTTTTAGCAAGGATCGGGCACTCACTCTTCCCCCGCACCGTCCATATGATTGTGCCATCGATTTGTTGCCAGGCGTGGAGTTCCCGTCCAGCAGGCTGTACAACCTCTCCCGACCTGAGTGCGAATCGATGGAGACCTACATCCGGGACTCCTTAGCTGCCGGGCTGATCCGTAACTCCACCTCTCCGATGGGAGCGGGTTTCTTTTTCGTGGGAAAAAAAGATGGCGGTCTTCGTCCATGCATTGATTATCGGGGGCTGAACGAGATCACGGTTCGCAACCGATACCCGTTGCCTTTGTTGGATTCAGTGTTCACCCCCCTGCATGGAGCCAAAATCTTCACAAAGTTGGATCTTAGGAACGCATACCACCTAGTTCGGATCCGGAAGGGAGACGAATGGAAGACGGCATTTAACACCCCGTTAGGTCATTTTGAGTACCTGGTCATGCCGTTCGGCCTCACTAACGCCCCCGCGACGTTCCAAGCTTTGGTTAATGACGTCTTGCGGGACTTCCTGCACCGATTCGTCTTCGTATATCTGGATGATATACTCATCTTTTCTCCGGACCCTGAGACCCATGTGCGGCATGTACGTCAGGTCCTGCAGCGGTTGTTGGAGAACCGGTTGTTTGTGAAGGGCGAGAAGTGTGAGTTTCACCGCACTTCTTTGTCCTTCCTGGGGTTTATCATCTCCTCCAACTCCGTCGCCCCGGATCCGGCCAAGGTCGCAGCGGTGAGAGACTGGCCCCAACCGACAAGCCGTAGGAAGCTGCAACAGTTCCTCGGCTTCGCAAATTTCTACAGGAGGTTCATTAAGGGGTACAGTCAGGTTGTTAGCCCCCTGACGGCCCTGACCTCACCAAAAGTTCCCTTCACCTGGTCGGATCGGTGCGAAGCTGCGTTTAGGGAGTTGAAACGCCGGTTCTCGACTGCACCGGTCTTGGTGCAGCCCGATCCTGGTCGCCAGTTCGTGGTTGAAGTGGACGCCTCTGACTCGGGGATAGGAGCCATGCTATCCCAGAGCGGAGAAACCGATAAGGTTCTTCACCCGTGTGCCTATTTTTCCCGCAGGTTGACCCCAGCAGAGCGGAACTATGACGTGGGCAATCGAGAGCTCCTTGCGGTGAAAGAGGCCCTTGAGGAGTGGAGACACCTGCTGGAGGGAGCGTCAGTGCCTTTCACGGTTTTCACTGACCACCGGAACCTGGAGTATATCAGGACCGCCAAGCGACTGAACCCCAGGCAAGCCCGCTGGTCACTGTTTTTCGGCCGTTTTGACTTCCGGATCACCTACCGCCCCGGGACCAAAAACCAAAGATCGGATGCCCTGTCCCGGGTGCATGAACAGGAAGTCAAGACCGAGCTGTCAGATCCACCGGAACCCATTCTCCCGGAGTCCACTATCATGGCTGCTCTGACCTGGGACGTGGAGAAGACCGTCCGGGAGGCCCTGGCACGGAGCCCGGATCCCGGAACAGGACCGACGAACAGATTATACATCCCACCAGAGGCCAGGGCTGCCGTCCTGGACTTCTGTCACGGGTCCAAACTCTCCTGCCACCCAGGGGTGCGTAGGACCGTGGCAGTGGTCCGGCAGCGCTTCTGGTGGGCGTCCCTGGAGACTGATGTCCGGGCTTACATCCAGGCCTGCACCACCTGCGCCAGGGGCAAGGCTGACCACCAGAAGGCACAGGGACTTCTACAGCCACTTCCTGTGCCTCACCGCCCCTGGTCCCACATCGGTCTGGATTTTGTCACGGGCCTCCCGCCGTCCCGGGGGCACACCACCATCCTCACGATAGTGGACCGTTTCTCCAAGGCGGCCCACTTCGTGGCCCTCCCGAAGCTCCCATCGGCCCAGGAGACGGCGGATCTCCTCGTCCACCATGTTGTCCGGCTGCATGGGATACCAACAGACATCATTTCGGATCGCGGTCCCCAGTTCTCCTCGCAGGTGTGGAGAAGTTTCTGCCGGGAACTGGGGGCCACTGTAAGCCTCTCGTCTGGGTATCACCCGCAGACTAACGGACAGGTCGAACGGGCCAACCAGGAGTTGGAGCAGGCCCTCAGGTGCACGACCTCCGCACACCCGACGGCTTGGAGTGAACATCTGGCCTGGATCGAGTACGCTCATAACAGCCAGGTGTCCTCTGCCACCGGCCTCTCCCCATTCGAGGTGTGTCTGGGGTACCAGCCCCCTTTGTTTCCTGTGGTGGAGGGAGAGGTCGGTGTGCCCTCGGTCCAGGCCCACCTGCGGAGATGCCGTCGGGTGTGGCGCACCGCCTGTTCGGCCTTGTTGAGGGCCCGGACGAGGGCTAAAGCCCATGCAGACCGTCGACGGTCCCCGGCCCCTACTTACCAGCCCGGGCAGGAGGTGTGGCTTTCCACCAAGGACATTCCTCTCCAGGTCAGGTCCCCCAAATTGAAGGACCGCTTCATTGGACCCTTCCCCATCCTCAAGGTCCTCAGTCCTACGGGCAGGAGGTGATGCGGTTTTACCCTGGAGACATGAAAGACCGGATGGATCCGCAGTGAGGCCGGGAGTTGGAGCCTCACTGCGGATCCATCCGGTCTTTCATGTCTCCAGGGTAAAACCGCATCACCTCCTGCCCGTATTATCGACGGGGAGCCGGCTTGGACAGTTTGCCGGCTTTTGGACGTCCGTCGAATGGGCCGGGGCTTCCAGTATTTGGTGGACTGGGAGGGGTATGGACCCGAAGAACGCTCCTGGGTGAAGAGGAGCTTCATCCTGGACCCGGCCCTCCTGGCCGATTTCTATCGTCGCCACCCGGACAAGCCTGGTCGGGCGCCAGGAGGCGCCCGTTGAGGGGGGGGGGTCCTGTTGTGTGGGCTGCCAGAAGAGGAGGTACTGCTGGCCCACCACCAGAAGGCGCCCTGCCTGAAGTGCGGGCTTCAGGCACGAGAGGGCGCTGCCGCCTCAGGAACAAGCCGTGGTGACAGCTGTCACCCATCATCCGTGACAGCTGTCACTAATCAACACATCTGGTATAAAAGCAGGAAGACACCTCCACCAAACTGCCGAGATATCATCTTCATCTGGAGGTAATATCCTCAGCCTTTTGTAAATCTGTTTATTGTGAGTGTTTGCAGGAGAACCGGTTGTTTTTGAGGAGGCTGTGCAAGACGGCGCTCCTTTTCAGCTGAGACCGCTGCAACGCGCTGAGTGAGAGGTGGCATTCCCACCAGTGTTACTGGGTGTTCACACACCCACCCTTTGACTGTCTTTTGCTTTCTGCCAGCAGTACCAGATCCGACACGCCGGGAAGGTGGCCACCTGGGGACTCCGGGACTTGGCGGCTCCAGTATTCCTCGGGTTCAGGTGGCGGTGGAAATCGTGTGGTTCCGGTTCGTTTCCAGACGGGCGTCTCCTATCGTCGAGCCTGCCCACACGACACCTTTTATTAATTGACTGTTGCACATTCTGATTCTGCTGTGTTTGGTTGTGACATTCACACCAGTAAAGTGTTATAATTTGACTCCTTCCATTGTCCGTTCATTTACGCCCCCTGTTGTGGGTCCGTGTCACTACACTTTCCCAACACACACCTTGGACCTGGTTATTTCTTTTGGGCTCAGTTTCACTTAAGGACATATCAGATGCTGCTATTTCAGATCACTTTCCTGTTATTTTTGAATTTATTGCTCCTCCATCTGCTAGTAAGCTACTTGTTCCTGTCTCTCACTGCCGTTTGGTTACCTCTTCGACAGCGGGGGACTTTGCTGCTGCCTTCATGGACTCTCAGTTTTATGCCATGAATGGACTGGTTTCTCCATTACTCCCAGATAACATCCTCTCTTCTTTCCACTCCACATGCACAGTAATTTTGGACTCTGTTGCACCGATGCGCTGCAAATCCAGGAAATCAAAATCCGACCCCTGGTTAAATGCCACGACCCGTGCCCTCAGGCAACGCTGCAGACAAGCGGAGAGAAAATGGAAAAAGGACAAACTACAGGTGTCTCTGGGTTTTCTGAGGGACAGTCTAACTGACTATCAGAAGGCTGTGAAGGAGGCAAAAGCACAATATCTGTCTCATATTATTTCTAGCAGTTGTCATCGTCCCAGTGTGTTATTTCAGACTATAAACTCAGTTGTAAATCCACACACCTCTGTTTTGATGGATGCTACAACCACAACCTGTGAGAAGTTTCTTCAGTTTTTTATTGATAAGGTTTCATCAATCAGACAGAACGCTGATCAGAACTGTAATGTTGAGTTGTCTGCTCCTCGTGCACATTCTGCTGTGCTCAAGTAGTTTGAGCCCATTTCTTTTGCATCTCTCGCCGATGTTGTAAAACACATAAAATCTACAAGTTGTCCTTCAGATGTTGTTCCAGCTAAGGTGCTGAAGGACGTTTTTAATACTGTTGGGGTGGGTCTCCTAACTTTTATCAATGCTTGTCTTAGATCAGGGTCTGTTCCAGCTGCTTTTAAACATGCTGTGGTTCGACCCCTTCTTAAAAAACCTCACCTGGACTCATCAGTTTTATCCAATTTTAGACCTGTGTCTCATCTGCCATTTCTATCTAAGGTTTTAGAAAAGGTTGTCTTTTTACAGTTACAATCATTTTTAGAAAACAATCTCATCCTTGAAAAATTCCAATCTGGGTTTAGATCGCGACACAGCACTGAGTCAGCACTTTTAAAAGTTCATAATGACATCACTTTGTCGGTGGATGCAGGGAATCCTGCTGTGCTGGTTCTGTTGGACCTCACAGCAGCCTTTGATACTGTGGATCACACAGTACTTGTTTCCCGGTTGGAACATTTTATTGGCATTCATGGTACTGCACTTAAGTGGTTTAGATCATATTTGGCTGAAAGGAGCTTTTCTGTCATGATTGGGGACCTTTCCTCATCAACTGCTCCTCTGTGCTGTGGAGTGCCGCAGGGTTCTGTCCTTGGGCCGATTCTATTTTCTTTGTACATTCTGCCATTGGGGTCAATTATAACCCAGCACAACCTGTCCTTTCATTGTTATGCAGATGATCTGCAAATCTATCTGCCTGTGAGGACTAATGGGAGTGATGCTTTGTCATCATTATTTAATTGTATTCGTGATGTAAAGCAGTGGCTGTCCCAAAACTTCCTTTACCTGAATGATGGTAAAACTGAGATCATGGTGTTTGAGCGCACTGGCATACCAAATGTGGTAACACCAAATTTTGGTGCTTTGGCTAACTATGTAAAACCAGCTGTCAAGAATTTGGGAGTGATATTTGACAGCTGTTTGAGGTTTGATCAACAGATAAACTCTGTTGTCAAAGCTAGTTTTTTCCAACTTCACCTTTTGGCTAAAATAAAACACTTTCTCAGTAGACGTGATCTTGAGACAGCCATTCATGCTTTCATCAGCTCCAGACATGATTATTGTAATGCACTTTATTCGGGCATTAATCAGTCGTCTCTTGCACGTCTCCAGTTGGTGCAGAATGCCGCTGCTCATCTTTTAACAAACACTTTTAGACGTGAGCATATTACGCCCGTCCTGTACTCACTCCACTGGCTTCCAGTTCGTTTTAGAATTGATTTTAAAATTTTAATGTTTGTTTTTAAAGCTATTTATGGCCTTGCACCTCCCTACTTGTCTGAAATTTTAACTTTGCGCACCTACAGTAGGACATTAAGGGCATCTGGCCAGCTTTACTTAGATGTTCCAAGGTCAAGATATAAACACTGGGGTGATCATGCTTTCGCGGTAGCTGGCCCGAGACTGTGGAATGAGCTACCTCTTGAGTTACGTACTATTCCTGACCTAGCACTTTTTAAATCTAAGTTAAAGACTTATTTATTTAAACTGGCTTTTAACACTTAGTGGGGAGGTGACATGTTCTGTTATTTTTATGTTCTTTTTTATGTGTTGTTTTAAAATTTTATTTTATATGTGTTTTATTTTTGTAAATTTGTGTTTTTAATGTTAGGCACTTTGGACACTAGTCGGTGCTGTAAAGCGCTTTATAAATAAATGTTGATTGATTGATTGAAAAGACTGATTCAGGCAACTTTTGTATCAATACTTGACTACAGTGACATCTTATACATGCATGCAAATCTCTCTTCTCTGAAAATGCTGGATTCAGTGTATCATGCAGCATTAAGATTTATAACAGATTTAGGTTTTCGTACTCATCACTGTAGTCTTTATGAGAGTGTTGGTTGGCCTTCTTTGCACAATCGTAGATGGGAACACTGGTAATGTTTTCTTTATAAGGCCATCCTGTGCGAGTTGCCTATTTATGTTCTCTCTTGGTTCCAAAAGTCAATATCAAAAGCTGTAGTCTCAGGCTAGATTGATTATGTACACTATTCCTCGTACGCGGACTGTCTTTGGGGAAAGTGCATTCAAAGCATTTGCACCCTTGTCCTGGTATAACGTACAGTCATCTTAAATTGGACTAAATCTCCCAAGTATAGAAGATTTCAAAGCTAGGATCAAGGGTTTGTTGACGACTGCATGCACATGTCCTCTTACCGAACGCAGCTGGTGATTATAATGTAATGATGTTTCCTAAATTGCTTTAACTGTTTTTATGTTTGTTTTGTTGTTGTTATTTCAAGTGTGTACCTTATCTGGAACTGCTGTGCTGCTCTCTTGGCAAGGACTCCCTTGTAAAAGAGATTCTGAATCTCAGTGGGATTATTCCTGGTTAAATATAGGTTAAATAGACTAAATAAATAAAAAAGTAGCGTTAGCTTTAGCATTTAATCTAGTTTGCAACTAACATTAATTGAAAAACTACATTGCTAGTCATTGTGGCAATCTCTCGGTGGAGAGGCAGACATTCACATTAAACGTTTAACATGGAATGTCATTGAACACTGACAAACACATGATCCTTGACAGATCCTTAGCCTGGTCCAATAGCTGGAAAATCACAAATGATTGGGATCTGAGGACCTGCTGCAGCCTTCATCTGCCTTTACAGCTGCTGGGTTACAAGCCATCACCTACTCCACCTGATCCGCCACTGAGAACTTCTTGCTTCACCAGAGCACCATTGGCCATCTCATGTTCAGGGTTCCTGTTGGCCCTTCATGGTTATTGTAGTGGCCACAGGGCACACAAGGTCCCTACCATATTTCATCCGAGTCAATCCCCTACTTGATCCATTAACCAGGTGTCATGACACAGACGAGGGACTGGATTTTGACACCCGCTAGCTAGTATTAGTTTCAGTGGCATCAAATTCATAACTAATGTATGTACAAGGAGGATCCATGCAAAGACACTGGGGAAGAAGACAAGATTAACAATAAATCTGACTAAATGTCCTTCAATTTGGTTCCCTTGCTAAATTTGCCAATAAACACAGTTTTGATTTCATGATATATCAACGCAAGGCACAAAAGTAATGTCTGGTGTATGATAAGTCCATAAGAACCTTATTTTGTAATGGAAAAAGTCCACTCAATGTCTATGATGTTGAATGACTTTTGTGATGTCAGTCAGCAGCATGACTTAAATACAGCTGCTTTAACTGTCACAGGATCAATTTATTTTAAGGGCCCCATTTCACTCAGATGAAGACCAAGAAGACCGCACCGCATCCTGAAAATTTTGATGAATGCAGTAGGAACGTTGTCAAAATGGATACATGAACTATTTTCAAGTCCATACTTCAACCTGATTACACCCCCGCCATGTTCTCTCAGTGTCCAACACTCATATCACATGCAGTTTTCTTCTTCCAAAGATGTTAGTATGAAACACATCAATCACATCATGCACACACATACCACATTCTCACTGCATCCATCCTGTCATTTCCTATAATTTTTAATTTATTCTGCAAGATTTCTTGTGTCCACATGTACGTTCAACAATACACCACGCCCTTAACAGTTTCTACCGCATTCCTAACACACTCTGCCTGTACTTACTGCATCCTAGTTTTTGCTGACATTGTGGAAACATGGCTGAGTGTGATGGGGTATAAAACAGGATTACGATATGGGATGAAAAGGTCTCATTTGACATGGCAATGCAAATCACCACAGAAACATTTGCAGAACTCTATTCTGCTGGTTGAATTAATCTACAACTACTTTGCATACAGTCAAGTATGGACATATATAAAGACTGACAGGATCATTCAGTTTTAGATGGACTATTTTTATGCATGTAAGAGTCACAAACATACCTGTCATGTAGCACTTTATCTCCTCATTGTTGCTCAGAGGGTTGTTATTCTTGAACATGTACAGGTTGAATGGCACAATGTGGTTGTTGTTGAGGCGTTTCCAGATTTCATGGTTAGGTGTTGTCCAGCGGCCAGCCAAAACATCATAGTCTCTCCGGCCCATGTGGACCAGCCTACTCAGAGGCTCATACAGACCCCCCTGGTAGCCTATGATGAGCTGGAAGGTGGGGTTGGTGTCGAGGTAAACCTCCCCAAAAGCTGTGTGGAGGATCTGCTTGATCATGACACCTGAGCCACTGAACACTGCCAGAGGGGTCCCAATGTTGTCACAGGCCACATAAAACTCATCCCCACTGCTCAGCTCCATGGCAAACAGGTGTCCCTGCAGGTCATAGTAGAGAGAGGTGATCTCAGAGCTGGAGTGGTTATACATATGGGTGACTCGAGTGGGACTTGATAAGTCAGCATAGAAGTACTGAATGTGGTGGCCCATGCTGCTTTTGCTGGAAACCCTCCTTCCAAGTCCATCGTAACGATATTTGATGCTCCATCCACTCACTTTGTTGTACACCTTCACCAGTAAGCCAGCTGAATTGTATTCAAAGTAATCATTCCCTCTCTGTTTGAGAAAGCCGTCCTCATCCAGCCTGTATTGGATGTCCCCCAAACGAGTAATCCGGTCTCGGATATCGTAGCGTAGTGGTGTGAGCCGAGCGCTGTTGCCAGGGCTGAGGAGGTGCAAGTTGCCATTAAGGTCGTAGCTGTACCTCCACAGAGGCTTGTCATTGATGGACACCACCTGAAGTTGACCATCGACATCATACTCATATTTGTATCGTGTGGTGTTGGCATAAGGGCCGACTTTCAGCTCCTTGGCAACGACACGGCCCATGTTGTCATACTGAACCATCATCCAGTACATCAGTGACCGAAAAATCTCATATTGTACTTCTTTGACTCTCCCATAAGCATCAAAGTGTTTGGTGTGTGTCATCACTGCTGTGGTGATAATTTGATTAATGTCATAATATATTACTCCAAATTTGCCAAACTGTTCAGTTTTACCAGAGACATCATCATAACGATACAGGTCGATTGGCAGTGGGGTTTCATTGATCACAGCTTGCATGCTTGTGACACGAAAACTGTTATCGTATACATAGTCAAATCTGGCATTGACCATGCCTTCTTCACTGAAACGGAATATCTGCCTGTCAATCAGTGGGCCAATCTGACGGTAACGGATGGTGCAGGTGAAGCCCTCACTCTGTAGGTTGACAGTCTTTAGCATACCTGCCACCTCATCATAGGAAAATCCAATGCGTGTAGTGTCATAGAGAATCTCCAACAGCTTGGAAAGTTTGCCGTATTTATAGATGACCCTGCGACCAGTGCCCAGGTAGATGGTTTGCAGTAACTGGCCGTCATCACTGTAGTCCTGGAGCACTGATGCGTTTCCTTCAGGGGGGTGATAGGTGTTTCTGTAGTATCCAATGGAGCGAGAGGTCTCCAGGGTCTGCCGTGCCACATTTGGCATCGTCACTGAGGAAAGGCGGTCATTTTTGTCAAATTCAAAGATATACTGCCTCTGGCTGTAGAGCAGCAGTACCATGGACTGTAAAGACAAAAGGAAACTGTTTATATGATATTTAAACCATTGACAGGGAATATACAGAATAATTCTGATGTATTACTCCATTTTCTTAAAATTAGCACTGCTAATGAACTTGCAGTGCATCCGGAAAGTATTCACAGCGCTTCACTTTTTCCACATTTTATGTTGCAGCCATATTCCAAAATGGAGCAAATTAATTTTTCCCTCAAAATTCTACTCACAACACCCCTTAATGACAACATGAAACAAGTTTTTTTTTTTTTTTGCAAATGTATTAAAAATAATAAACTAAGAAACCACATGTACATAAGTATTCACACCCTTTGCTCAATACTTTGTTGATGCACTTTTGGCAGCAATTACAGCCTCAAGTCATCTTGAATATGATGCCATAAGCTTGGTGCACCTATCTTTAGGCAGTTTCCTCATTCCTCTCAAGTTCAATGAGGTTAGATGAGGAGCGTTGGTGCACAGCCATTTTCAGATCTCTCCAGAGATGTTCAATCGGATTCAGGTCTGGGCTCTGGCTGGAGCACTCAAGGACATTCACAGAGTTGTCCTGAAGCCACTCCTGTGATATCTTGGCTGTGTGCTTAGGGTCAATGTCCTGCTGAAAGATGAACTGTCGTCCCAGTCTGAGGTCAAGAGCGCTCTGGAGCACGTTTTCATCCAGGATTTCTCTGTACATTGCTATATTCATCTTTCCCTCAATCCTGACTAGTCTTCCAGTTCCTGCTGCTGAAAAACATCCCCACAGCATGATGCTGCCACCACCATGCTTCACTATAGGGATGGTACCTGGTTTCCTCCAAACATGATGCCTGGCATTAACGCCAAAGACCTCAATCTTTGTCTCATCAAACCAGATCATGGTCTGAGAGTCCTTCAGGTGTCTTTTGGCAAACTCCAGATGGGCTGCCATGTGCCTTTTACTAAGAAGTGGCTTCCGTCTGGTCACTCTACCATACAGACCTGATTGGTGGATTACTGCAGAGATGGTTGTCCTTCTGGAAGGTTCTCCTTTCTCCATAGTGGAATGCGAGAACTCTGACAGAGTGACCATTCGGTTCTTGGTCACCTCCCTGACTAAGGCACTTCTCTGCCCAATTGCTCAGTTTACACGGGCGGCCAGCTCTAGGAAGAGTCCTGGTGGATCTGAACTTCTTCCATTTATGGATGATAGAGGCCACTGTGCTTATTGGGACTTTCAAAGCAGCAGAAGTGTTTCTGTACCGTTCCCCATATTTGTGCTTTGAGACAATCCTGTCTCGGAGGTCTACACACAACTCCTTTGACTTCATGCTTGGTTTGTGCTCTGACATACACTGACAACTGTGGGGCCTTATATGTACACGGGTATGTGCCTTTACAAATCATGTCCAATTAACTGAATTTACCCCAGGTGGACTCCAATTAAGGTGTAGAAACATCTCAAGGATGATCAGTGGAAATAGGATGCATCTGAGCTCAATTTTGAGCTTCATGGGAAAGAGTGAATACTTATGTACATGTGATTTTTTTTCTTTTTTTATAACTTCGCAAAAATCTTAAAACAAACAGAAAAACAACTTTTTTCACATTGTCATTATGGAGTATTTTGTGTAAAATTTTGAGGACAAAAATTAATTTCATCCCTTTTGGAATAAGACTAACATAAAGAAATGTGGGAAAAAAATGAAGTGCTGTGAAAACTTTCTGGATGCACCGTATAACATAAATAAATAACACAAAGATTTTAACAACTCCACATCAAAGGTTGCTCTCGTTCATTTTACTGTTATTTCCTGTATTACAGATTGTAAAGTATGTTCTTTATTGTAGTCATATACTGTCTCTTCTGCAGGATGAGCACAAGCTGGTATGCCATAAAAGGACATGCAAAATATCAAAAACAATAGCATGTTAAGCAGTAAGTCCAACACTTAGGTCCATCATCAGTGGAGTTGTTATATTCATGTCACATTAAAATTTCACTGAAGTGGCTGCATTATGCATCTTTTCGGGAAGGCAACACAGGTAAAGTGATGTTTTAAAAATTACCCAAATACACTGAGGTGATATAACCTTAAAAATAAACGAATGAACACATTTCTGGCATTTAAGAAACTATTCAGTGCCTGTTGCTTAAAATGGAGAGAAGATTCTGCTGCTGGCAACACCCTCTCTTTCTGAAAAAGGTGGGCCTTTTTCTATAACAGGTCATGGGGGTGTGTCACAGCCCAGCTCTGGTGGTGTGTCGTGCAGGAGTCCAGGTATGAACCAGGCAAAGAAATTCACTTTTTGTGGCGTGGACTCCCAGAAACCATGGCCCCACCAGTACAAATGTGGAAAACACAATCTTCTGCTTCTGATATTTTGGAGCAATTCTTTCTGTGCTTGGACTCAGATTTACATTGAGACCTGCAGCAGGCTGCCTCGAGCTCAGCCTAAGCCTTTTCATATGCTCTCTGTTCGTATGTATTCCAAACCATATGGGGGCCCATATGGATGGATCAACTAGGAGCCATTACACCACGTTTCAAGTTTGTGTTTACGTAGTTTATAGCAGGAGAATTTCCATATGCAGAGTCACTTTCAGAATGTTTAACATAAAACCTCAATTACCGGTACCTGTAAAATATGACTCTTTAAGAGATAATTTCACAAAGAGGCTGCATCTTGTTCCTTTCTTGCATCTTTTGATCCAAACAATATGGACAGAATACATTTTACACACTTCTTGGAAGAGTAAACAATGTTTTAAATCCATTCTAAGGCTGTCACAGCAGACTGCCAACATTTCAGCACTAAGATACTGCTGGAAAGCTAACTACAGACTATTAACAGGCTGACTCGCTGCCAGATTCATACTATGTGTCAAAGACAGAGAATCGAAGCTCTGCACCTTTTCCACAAAAATCTTACCTTCAGTTAATGAGTACAAAGTGACATTTCACTCTGTTCTTCTCATCTGAGCTCTTTTAGGTTGAACTTTGCTGTCAGACTACGGTAACAAAGTATAATGTGTGCAGTGCACCAAGCAGCTCTTAATTACATTTCTGCTGATATCTGCACCCGAGCTTGATAAGGCAGTGCAAAAGCAACTCAAGTACAGGAAATGAAACTTCTGTCTAAAATCTCCATGCAAGGCTCTAAAAACACTATCCTTCAACTCATTTATGCAACGTCCTTCATACTTACCTTCTCAAGGTAAGTGTAGGTCCAGGATTTACCATCAGCAAACATCTGTGAGGTGATTCTTCCATTCTGGTCATACTCCATGCGCACAGACATGGTGCCCCTTTGGATTCCTGCTACGTGTCCTCCAGGGGAGTAGGTGACATTTACTCCATTAAGACGACTGCTTGGGGCCCACAGAGTGGGTCGACCAGCATGGTCATAGTGGATCCGTAGAGTAAACTTCCTGTGGTCATCGTAGACCTTCTCCGTTCTAGTGATTCGGTCAAAGTCCAGTGACAGCAAGTTCCTGTTATGAACCTGTTGGACAGAGAGCTGAGGTTTAGCGGCAGAAAATTAATGAATAAATTAAAGTTCCTAGTAAAATATATGATAAAGTTATAGTTCTTTTGTCTGCCCCCAGTTCAGGGTCACCACAGCAGATAGACGACAGATTTTGTTACATTTTACACCAGATGTCCTTCCTGACACAACTCCTGTTTAAGATGTTTTAAGCCATAAAGTTACACGTAGTTATGAGCGAGGTCACTGTGAGGGTCAGCTAGTCAGGTGCCGCTGAGCCAAGGTCTGACTTAGCATTTCGGGAGCACAGAGATGGCTAACTGTGGTTGCTAGTTGTTGTAGACGACAGTGTCTGTCCTTTCTGGACATTTTATTACAAATATCTATAATAATATGGCTTGTTGTGTGGTTAATTGTCCTGGCGAGTCATCTAAAAAGTCTGTCCTCCAGTATTTCCGCCAAGTGAAATTTTCATGTTGTTTAATTTTTTATGCTAATGGTGTTAGTACCAAGTTGGAGATCGTCCCCTGCAACACATTCTACCCATTGTTTAATTCTGGTTGTACTTTTGTATTTTGTATCAGGTTTCTTCCCACAGTTGCAAACTTAACTTTTTAGTTGATGCTGGTGCAAACGCTCCCAGTGCTCATCAGATGTCAGACAAACTACATGTAAATTCAAAGACAGCTGTTCATTATTTTCAATAACACGTCCTGCATACCCTTCCATAAAGCAGGTGCTAGACATGTCTATGGGATATTACATAGGCAAAAAAGTAGCTTTTTTGAATGATATGGCACATCAAACAGACACAGGATGATTTTGTGTTCTTTAATTTTATTAGTTAGTGCTTCCACCAGTAACTCACTCGCTCACTCACTGACATTTTTACTGTCTGAGCACTACACCATTACCAGTGCTGAGAAAAAAGTGACTATGTTTGATTCTTTTCATAGCTTTTAATTACAAGAGACAAGCTGTATCTGAACACTGCAGGAGGCACTTAAAGTGATGAATATAGAAGAATTACCATATTTCTTTGTTTGCACAAAAAATTAAAAATCAGCAGTCTTCATGGGAGCATGAGTATTCATGCAAGAAACAGTGGAGCCACATTGATCTTTAAATTCATTTTTAGTGCTTACTCAGAAGACTTACCAGAAGGCGCAGATGAGTCACATTTTATTTAGCCATTTCCGTAAATTGGAAAAGAGAAGGAACAAAAATCAATTCTTCTCCTGTGTGACTGAGAACACTGTGACACTGTTGTTGTTTTTTTTTTTTGCTCTCTGTACATGAGCCAGTGCATAATGACCCTGAGGTTCACTGTGATGTGAATAAAAACACTGCTGGGTTCAACAATCTGGACTCAAAAAATGTTCCTGCGCTATAGTGCAGAAGCTCTGATATAGGGTCACATTTCTCAGCCAACAGTCACTTCATGTGCAGAAGCAAAAAAAGCAAAATGAAATCCAGTTGTGGGCACAGTTCCGATAACAGATAATTATGGAAGATAATGTTTTCATTATCGGATTATCTTTTTAGATAACTTTAAAAACCATTATCGGACTAATTATCTTCCGATGAATTTTTGTCCGATAACTTTTAGATAGATAACGTAGTAAACAAAGCTTAACAGCAGTAAACATTTCTAAAATTGAAACTCAGTTGAGCACCTATCTGGTAAAAGTTTCCTAACAGATGTATGGTTCTACCCTCTCCAAACAGAAAACAGCTGTTTCTATGAAGAACTACACTATCCTCTGCAGATAAAGAAAAACCTGTTCAAAAAAAAATTTCCCTTAACACCGTACGCTGGCAATATCACCCAAGTCATCCAGAGGCATACATTTTTAACTTATGCTTCAAATTTAAGCCAAACTAATTTTGGACAAGTTATTTAAAATTACTGCCATGTCTGAAGTTTTATAAAGTGAAAATAACAGATATATGTTTTAGTTTTAAAGTAATGTGCTAATTTTTAAGGTTTTAGTGTGGACATGCTGTGCCGAGCAGTGCATTATGGGTAGGATTATGTGATCTCAGTAACTTCACGACAGGACAAATGCATTTCAGACACTCTGTTCAGGCTCCATGGACAACAGCATTAAACTCTAGTGCCTAAAACTCTCGTGAATATATTCTCTAGGTTTATAGACATTATTGTATTTGCGTTTATTAAATTCCACGCATCTTAAATGTTGCAGCAGACATGGATTATCTGGAATTTTGTTTTGGAAAGATTTCAAGGCCTCTACTGCCATCTACTGGCCAGTAGTGTTCATGGCAGTATTCGTCCTGAAGATGAGCAGACACTCTATATTTTTAATCACAAGTTAAGTTTTTTCAAACTTAATTTACAAAAACTCTCGATGGGAGACATCAAAGTTTAAAAACAAAATGACAAAAAAAAAAACATTACAAGACAGCTCTGCGGTGTTTGCACATGCACAGTGCAAGCGGTAGGATGCTTGTTACCCCTCACTCAGCAGCAGGAAACCCTCACGACGGCCGACCAGAATAATATCAAACAGGTTTGATTTTCATTCGACCATACGATCAGCAATCAGGAGGTGGTCGTGAGATGTTAAACGCAGCTTGTTACTCCATGTACACTACACGATGCAGGACGCGCGATTAACCTGAAACTCTGTCCAAAAAATTCTCACATGAATGGAAAATCATCTGAACATTCTCACGTTCTCTCCACATGCAAAACATGTTGTGATGACACTTCCAGGGCTCCGTAAAAATGCCTGTTTTTACAAACAAAAAATGGAATATTTTACAAAAGCACATCTGTAAACACCAACACACGACACACGTCACATTAACGTGTTGGTTTACACAGTGAATCAGTGTTTAGCAGAGGTACATTTTACCCAGAATCCTTTGTGATCTGTTTGTGTTTGTTACAAAACCTCAGAATTAGTGCATTGTTCAACATTAAAAGATATATGTTATATTTTAACTTTGTACAAATGACAGAATTGACATTAATGGAGTTATTCTATCAGTATTCATTTTATTTATACACCAAACCATAAGTCAGTATGACTTTATTTTCCAAGACCTCCGCCTGACCGGAGTGTTGTGATTGGTAGTGATTTGGGCTTGGTGAATGCTCGCCGCTTGTCTCTGCACTGTAAGCTGTGTAGTAAATATGCACTTCCAGCAGAAGGCAGGATGTTTAAACATAGAAGTGTGGGTTCATTGTTTGGGTCTGCTGTCGCTTTGATGTTTCTAGAAGCGATCATGGTGTTAAAACTCAAATTCAGTTTATTAGTAGTTACAAATATACTAGAAACAATACTGAAATTTATCGGTTATCTGTAACTTCAGATACATTTTTGGGTGGTTTATCTTTATCACAGATAACTTTTCAGTTATCTGATTATCTGTTATCGAAGTTAATTTTTTGGTTATCTGTGCCCACCACTGATAAAATCTAAGACCAACAATAAAGAGTCTGAAGATCTTAACAACCACACATCTTCAAACAGTGTCTGACATATTTGGGGAAAATGTGGTTAAAGTCTCCTGTACACCAAATTGGGCAAAAGAAGCAGAAGCCGGCCGAAAAAAAATGAAATGGGGAACCACGAAACATTCCACCTGCTGTCGGGAGGGACACATGGTCAGACAGGCGTTTTGCAATACCGCAGCGAAGGTTTCGTGCACGCTTGTGTTCACGCGCAAGAGCACAGTGCAAGCACATGAAAGTCACGCACACAGCAGCGGAGCAAAAAAATTTAAAAAACACCACAATTTATAATACTTAATTCCTGTTCTAAAGAGCGGACTTAGCCTCTGCCTAGACGTACACCAGGAAGTAATGAAATGACGTGGATTACTCTTCTACCTTTTGTGTTTTACATGAATTACCTGATGCGCTTGTCTCATGAAGGCTTCAGCCGGGCTCTCGTCTCATGAAGAGCCGGCTCCCGTGTCATGAAGAGCCGGCTCCCATTTCATGTAGAGCCGGCTCTCGTCTCATGAAAAGCCAGCTCCCGTGTCGTGAACACATCAGCCGGCATGGCGTGTCCAGCGAGCAATGATCTGCTGGTGACCGTGATGCAAATGTGATATGTGTTTTAATTATTACAATGTGTGGGAAATCCCGCAGATACACGCACCTCACGTTGTGGTGCGTTGACGTGGTGGTCAGCTGAGGTAATATGTGTTTTAATTTATTTCCATGTGAGGACAGCATGCTGATGTCTGTGCTGCACAGTGAAGTTATGCGAGGTCATATTCTACAAACCACTACAGGTGTTCTCCAGCTGTGACTTGCGAGCACAGATATCTGAACAGCTGGAGGTCGCAGGGGAACACGCCCACCTTTGTCTGTGGACCTCGTCAGGTCACAGAAAAAAAAGGCTTACTCGCTGTTGCTTTGTTCTGTGATTTTAATTTTATGTATGTATTATTATTTTTTGTTCTGTATCTGTCTGATGTCTGTGTTTTTAATTTATCACCTTGCATGCACAGTCAGGTCCAGCTGACAGTCTGCGGTCTACAGCAAAGCGTATGAGCAAAGAGATCACACATGAATGAGTTCACGCCTTTATCCTTATTTGTTTTATTTAATCTCCACTCTTTCTGTCTGTCACGTAAACTACAATTTACATGGTGGAAGTGACATCAGCCTGCCCAGCTGGCTCATTCATTTCACACCGTGCTGCACGCTCAGACGCTGGCCAGTCCTCATTTGATCGGGTCTGTATGTAATTATCAGTATGTCATAAGGGCATGAGCGCCCGCCCACACATGTGAATTGCGTGTTCACTGGCCGAGTTGCGCTGTGACAGTGACCGGACTCCAGGACCCTCAGCCACAGTGACAATGTTGGATTCATGGTGAGTATGTTTGGGGGGGGAGCACACACTCCACAAGCCATTTGTATGTGTGTGTGTGTGTGTGTGTGTGTGGGGGGGGGGGGGGT